>NW_008597767.1:3469-10977 GCF_000691845.1 Merops nubicus | reverse complement strand
AAGAGGGTCAGGGAAGCCCCACGTGCCCCCCAGGACCCCTCCCCTCCCCAGCAGGGGCCTCAGCCTGCAGCACGCAGCCTCATCTCTCGGCACTCTGGGAAACACATGACATGATGCTGTTAGAATGGATTTTTTACTTTTATTATTTTTCTTGCACTCTGAGATTTAAGGGTGTGTGTCTGCAGCTCGGGCTCCTTGCAGACTCCCAGTGCTTCCCATCCCGCTGCTTCCCCCACGTCCTGCCTGTCCCCAGCTCTGCTCCTTGACTCTGCATGCCTCTTCTCCAGGCTGGGCCCCTCCATCCAGGACCTGTCCCTCTGCTGTGTCCGCCCGGGGTGTGCAGGCTGCTGCACCAGCTCCTTTGCTCTCTGATGCTCTTTCTCTTCCAGGCCTCTGCTTCCCCCTCCCTCCATAACAAGCTGCCTTCCCTTTGCCCAGCTGCAAGCCCTGACATTCTCCTTCCCTGAATCCCTCATTATTTCTGTTTCTTCCCTGGGCTCTCTCACCTCAAAGCCTCCTCTCCACTCCCACTCCCTCCAGCAGCATCTCTGCCTCTGCACTCAGCCCTGGACCGTCTCTGTGAAGCCCAGTGACAGGAGATGATATTTCTGCTTTGCCTACAGGAAGGACGTTCCTTGTGGACCCGCTGCAGCAGGACAGGGAGCGAGGAACCGCGGTGTCCCCTCTCTCCTTTCCCACTCTGCTTCGGGGCTCGCTGTCAAAGCTGGATTTCCAGATGCTGTCGTGCACAACCCACCCCTGGGCCCAGGGCTCAGCGGCTCGCTTTGCTCGGCCACGGTGCCCCAGCTCACCCTGTCACTGCCAGGTACGGCTCAGCTCCAGCGCTGACAGGGAGGAGGAGGAGGTGATGTGGAGGAGAAGTAAATAGGTGGAGCGTTTCTTCTCAGGAAGGGGAAAAAAAAGCTTCCATCACTGTTCCACTTGACTGCAACCTCCCGCAGGCTGTTTCATCTCATATTATCTAAGCTCCAAGGGGGTGTCCAATTTGAGGAACAATAACTATAAAGTCATTTACAGTCCCCTGCTGCGACACAGCACATGATAGCCTGTGTAAAGCTGCAAACAGCCTTGATGGCCCCTTCTGCCGAGCTGGGCTCGGGCAGCGGCACGGCGCTGGTGGGGTGAGATGGCTCCTCGGTGGCGAGGGGCCAGGCCCTCCGTGGAGGGGCCCGATGGGGAGCCTGCAGCTCATTTCACGCCGAGGGCAAGGCTTGGACCTCCAGCGTCCCTGCTGGGCCCGCAGGAAGGTCATTGGGGCCACCACAGCAGCTCCCACAGAGCCAATGAGCACTTGCCACCCGCCAGCTGCAGACCTGCTCTGCACCAGCATTTCCCTTCCAATTTCCCGCTGCCGTCGGTGCAGCTCCACAGAGGTTACAACAGCTGTGATGAGCCTCTTCCAGCTGATCCTGCCTGTGGAGGTGGATTGGGAGCAGGAAATGGGACAAAATAGGAGAGTTTAGTGTCCTGCCTCCAGGAAGGTGCTGGAGGGCTTCTGGCTCTGCGCTTGGGATTAGGGTTGAGGGGAGCCCAGGATGGGGTGGGAGGGTCGGAGGGTGGGCTGGGAGCTGCCTGGGTGCAGGGACGTGTCTCTGCTCCAGCTGCTGGACTGGACCTGCTGTCTGGGTGCAGATGCATGCCCCCAGGAAAGCTCTTCCTCGCCTCCTCTGCAGCACTGACTCAGCTCGGTGTTTTCAGGCTTTTTCTCCTGGTGTGTGTGGGTTTAATAACTTTGGGACTGTGCTGAAGCTGAACTAATGGGGTTCTGGGGAGGGGTTGTGTCGTGTCAGCTGCCATGGCAGCAAGCACCTGTATCCCCAGGATGTGTCCTTGGGGGTCAGAGTACACGTAGCAGATCTTTTCTCCGGAGACTTTTAGCGTGGCTTCCCGACCAAAATGGCTGTTTAGCCATGTTTTGGGGGGGGGGCTGCGAGGGCACTGAGGGCAGGCTGGAGCTGCAGGGACAGGCAGGGCAGGCAGTGACGTGCCTCAGTGCAGCAAGGGGAGAAATCCATTTTCTGCTCCTGCCCTCTGCTGCTGCCCCCTTCCAGGCACAGAGCTGCGCTGGGAACGGCTTCGCTCCAGATCCTCTCCCTGCCAGCGAGGAGCCAAGAGGGTTCCGTGTCACCTCAGATCTCATCAGCTCTGCTTTGCCTCTCCAGACTCTTGCTTGCTCTCGTCTAGGTGTTTTCTGTGTTCCAGACCCACCATCACGCGGTCGAGTCACCTGGTGCTCAGCCCTGGCCGTGGTGGTGCCGGTGCCCAGCTCTGCTGCTGCCAGGCTGCTCCCGGTGCCACGGCTGCCAGGGCCTTCTGCCGGGCTGGCTCATCCCAGCTGCTGCTCCGGCACGCCTCGGAGCTGCGCTCCCCAGCTACAGCCTTAATCCCTGATAAGAGACTTGATCTCAGCGGGAGAGAGTCAACTGGCAAACACCGTGAGTGATATAAAGCAGCCCAGCAGGAGTGAATGCATTACCTAGAGATTATTCTAAGAAAAGCAAGAGAAGGGGAAGAACCAGGGGAAATGGAACTAAAACCCAGGCACTGAGTTTCCCTGTGAGTTCGTGTCACCTTGTGAAATGCCGGGAACTCCCCAAGCCCTCCTCGCACTAACACTGAAGATGAAAACCAAATCCTGTCTGGGAGATGGTGGAGGATGAGGTAGAAAAGGCTGCAGGCTTTCTTCTAGAAGATGGTCTGAGATGAATATGGGGAGAGCAAATAATAATGGATACACCTGTTAAATGGAATCTAGAGAAAAGCCTTCAGCAGAAGGAGTCTTGCTAGGGCTGTTTAAAGAATGAATTGAGTCAAAATGAGGAACTCCATGACAATTTATGTGGATGTTCTACATGATTCAATACTGAGGGAGTAGGATGAGCCTATTACAGTAATTAACTTATTGCCCATCAAAGCAAATGTGCTAAAGAAGCTTTTTTTGTGGTGCAGCAGCCCTATTCAGCAAGGTTAAAAAATGGAAAAATAGGGGGAATAAAGTGTTCCCTTCCTGCTCTTACTAGCATGTAGGTGACAGTGTCTCTCCAGAGAGAGTTTTACACTGTGGATTGGCTGCAAAACCCGGTCTGGGTCCACTGGGACCTCCCCAGAGCCTCTTCCTGAGGCCAGCGCAGGCTCAGCTGGTTTGGGTCTCATTTAAAACAGTTTGAGAAGGGAAGGAAAAGTACTCGGCAGGGATTTTGGGAAGAGCAGAAGTTTTAATTGGGTTTTATCTAGGAGTTAATCAGGAAGTATTTCGGTGACAATTAGGTCAAAGCCTCTGGCATATCTGTGAAGCAGCCATCCATCATTAGCCCTACCTGGGCTTGCAAAGTGGTATTTATGAGTTTCCAACCAGTGAAAAAGCCCTTCTAAAAAATTAAGGTGAAAAGCAGACTCTTGACCATGGGGGGAAGGCTGTCAGCGGTGATTGATGGCTGGGAGCAGGGAAGAACAGCTGGTTATTGGGTCCAGCAAGGCTGGGAAGCCTTTGTCTGTCAGCAGCAGCTGGCCCTGCAACGAGTCGACGTGGGGGTTTGTCCCAAAGGGCTGAAGTAGCAGTGCTGGGGCCGCCCAGAGGTGCCAGGGCTTGGGTGCCTGTGATGCTCCACAGCTAAATGGCAGCAGGAGCACCTACTGGCCACGTGGCCTGTGCCACAGGCCAGGGCACTGCTGCAGATGACGTGTGCCCTGTCCTGCACAGCATCGGAGGGGAGCAGGAAGGAGGGTGGGCTGGCTGGGCACGGTTCCTTGGGGCTGGAGCGTGGGCAGGCTCCCAGCCCTGTGCCAGGGAGCTGGTTCCTGGGTGCTGCAGAGCCCGTCTCTCTGCAGGCTGCTCTAACCTCATTGCTGCACTGAGAAAATAGTATTTTCCTGGAGCTGCTGTGCACGCCTGCCAGTCTAAATGAGTATTTTGTGCTCAGCTCTGCCCAAACATGTTTAAGTCCTTGAAACTCAGTTAGGTGCCTGATGTTGTTCACCTCGAGAAGAGGGGATAGAAGGGGGAGTAGTGGCCTTATCCCTTAGGAGCTGGGGCAAAGCCTGGCACGGGTGGGACAGACGGTGCCCTGGAGATCTGTGTGGAATTGAGTGACAGCCTTTGAAGAGAAGGTGTTGAAGTGTCCTTCAGTTACATTGTCCTTTTGAGACGATTAGTTAGAAGGAGGTTGAGCTAAACGTTGTGTCTGAAAGTCTGAGGAGTTACACATCAGCTAAAACCTGTGTTTTTCAGGTTAAAAAAACGACCTAAAAGCAGTGTGTGTTCTGGAAAGGAAGTTAATTCACTGCAAGGAAGCAAAAGGCTTGGAAAGCAGCTGTGAACCATTTCTTCAGTTGTGGAGACAAAATATGTCAGTTGGTGTTCCCTGGCTCGTGGCCGGCGATGCTTGCTGGCTCCTGTTTGCTTGCTCATTCACTGCCATTTTTTGGATCTCAAATTTCCGTTTCAGTTTGAGATGGACTTTATTTTTAATCTTTCCAGTTCTCAGCACATAAGAGAAATGCTTCCCTCCCAGTCTGAGTTTTCACACAAATCCTACCACTGTAGAATTCACTTGGATCAAAAAAGTCGAGGGCTGCTGACCTGCAGGGCACCTTTCAAGGCATGTTTGCTCATTCCAGCCCCGCTGGAGGCTGCGGATGAACACGAGGTCAGGATGTTCCCCAGGCAGAAAGCCTGCTAAGGCAGTGCTACTGTTGGAGACCCTTGGAAAGATGTGCAGCCCCCAGCAGAGGAGCACTGAGGTGCTGTGAGGGGTCCTGCAGTCGGTCCAGAGCCCAGTGTCCCTCCCCAGCAAAGCAGGATTTTGGAGCAAGAAAGCAGTGACTGTGTAAATGAGCCTCCCCCTCCTTTTTTTTTCCCTGTATAATTCTGATTGAAGAAATGTTAATTTGGCACCTTATTAACAAAGTGTTTTCATTCCTCCAGCTCCTGGGGAAGCAGCAGAGGAGGGGGCAGCTGCAGCAGCCCACCTGGACGTGTGGCTGGTGGCAAGAAGGGAGTGAGGAGTGGCAGCGAGCCCGCTTCCAGCAGGATGGAGCTGGGCAAGAAGGGCTCTTCAGAGGCAGAAGATGAGCAAGGGAGGGACATCTTGGGCTGAGCTGGATGGCAGAGGAGCCGAGGGAACAATCCCACTGAAATTACAGGTCAGGTGAGGGCAGCTTTGCTTTCGGGCACCTTGGAGTGGAGCCTGCCGACCTTGCTGGGAGTGTTGGCAGCTCAGTTCCACGAGGTCCTGCTCGCTAAAACAAACCCACTTGGCCGTTTCCCCAGGAGTCTGCACGAGGCCAGGTAGGTGGGAGCCCTTCTCTTTTAATTAGCGGCGGCGGAGGCAATTCAGCAGTCAATGTATAGAGCTGCCGGGCACGCTGGGTACATCCCTCCTCTAGGTTAAGTGGTAATTACTCCTAATTAGGAGCAAATAAATATTTCATATGCTTTGGACTACTTCAAGTGACCAGTGGAAACACAGAAGTGCTGGAGAATGTCTACCTCAAAAAGGAGTTTATCCCTATCTGAAGCTGACAGGCTCAGTCTGCCACATTTTCCCACAACTCCCTTTTGATCCTTGTGTCTCCTGTTCCCGAATCATGATGCCCTTGGTCTCTCCCTCTGTTTTCAGCCCCTATGAAGAAGAGGAGGCTGTCAAGCTGCAGGAACCTGGGGTGCTTGAACTCCCCACCATGCCTTAAAGCGCAGTCCCAGGCAGGGAATTTTACCCTGTTGTTTTTGCACCTTCCCTGCTTGGGCAGAATGGGTGCAGGAGGAGATTCCCTATGGTGTGCCTCCTACTTAATGCCCATAAATATGGGCTCAGACCTGGAGCTCTGGCTGCTGCAGGTCTGTGTCCCTGGGATTCCCACCCCTCTGCTGCCAGCATCCCGGTAGGGAGGAGGAAACGCAGCCACAGCTTTGCCTTTTATTACGTTTCTGTTCTGTAATAAACAGCAGTGGGTATTCATTATTATTTAAACACCCCGTGCTTCTGAAGCCTTATTTAGGCGGCATTTTTCCACAGCATATGTTGGAATTTACAGTAAGTGCAGCCTCTCTACAGTCAACATTTGGTTTCTCTCACCCACAGACTGCAGTGCTAATTAGGGGAGGTTTTCCCTTGTTATCCTGGGGAGGTCAGGCACAGCAATTAGCATTTTGCAGAGAGTCAGGAATAGCAATGGGAGAGCTCAGCCTCCAGGAACATGAGGGGGGAGAGCTGGTGTGGGGCAGAGGGGGCTCAGGGGCTCACCAAAGCCATGGTCCCTGATCCCAGAGCTGGCTGTGCTCTTTGGGGGGATGACATGGGAGAAGCATGAAGGGGAAGGAGCTGGGAGTCTTCATCTTGGCTGCAGGGGTGGTGGAGATGCTGGTGCTGGGTGTGTGGTGGCCGTGCCCGCTGCTGCTTTTGCTTTCCCAGCCCTTGGCAGCAGCCTGCTCCTCTAAAGCAGGATGGTGAGCTTCCTGGCAAGGCTTTGCACCCACCTCAGCCAGCAAAGGGCTGGGCCCACAGTCACCTGCCCTCGAGCACCAGCCTGCACTGGGCAGTGTACAGGAGGGCGTGGGGCCCGTCCCGGCGTGTCTGCGCAGCGTGCCAGGGACGGGCTTTGGGATGGGGAATCAAACCAAACTCCCATCCCCTGAGCCACCTCCTGGGCAGGGACAGCAGCTCCTCAGGGGCATGAAGAGCTCCAAGCCCCAGTCATTGTGGCTGCCCCAGCAATTCCACCTTCACACACGTGGGCCCCTGGCTGCGCAGAAGCAGGATGGGGGGGACAGCGAGCAGAGCCTTCCTTGTGATTGTGCCTGCTGAGCAGAGCCAGCCCCGCTTCCTCACTCGAGATAATGTCTGCAAGCTGCTCTCTGTAACTTCATTTAGATCTTTCTGCATTAATTGCAAGGAGAAGGGCTCAAAAGTTCAGGATGGGAGAAGGGGATCTTTGATGTAGAAGGCTGTTGTCTCTGAATAAAGCTTTGTATTATTATGTAAAACATAAAGGGCACTAGTTAGAAAACTGTGCTTATTAATTTAAAAACTGCCTTCATGTGCTCTTCCCCCTCCTTTGTTTAACGAGGGAGGGTGAGGCAGAATCACTGCACAATGAACCTTTTTACTCCCAGGCTTGTGGTGGAGGTTGTCTTCTTGTGGAAGGAAGAGGTGACACAGTGACACTACTGCCTGACCTGGCCTGAAATGGCCCAGGGACACCCTGAGGAGCAGCGAGGGCGGAGGGCTGGGCAGCTCGGTGCAGCCAGAGGGGACAGCACCCATCACCTGCCCCCATCACCTCCTCAGGTAGGAGAGCTGTGATGACCTGGTGGGGTGCTGGCTGGGGGTGCAGCCCTCCCCTGCCCTGCCCGGCTGTGGGTGCCCCCCTGAGCCCCACTGCACCCCCAGAACCTGTTCCTCAGCTGGGGCCCCTGCTGGCACTGCTGCCGAGGGCATAATGAGAGAAGTACCCCCTGCCCCCAGTCAATCGGGAGACCTGGGGGGTCG
>NW_008597767.1:2991-3332 GCF_000691845.1 Merops nubicus | reverse complement strand
GCGGTGGCGTGTTCGTCTGCCGTGCGTGCCATGCCAGGCTGTGCCAGGCTGTGCCAAGCTGTGCCCAGCCGCCCTGCCCATGCTGGGGCAGGTGGAGCTCCAGGCTCCCAGGGATGGCCTCTGCTTGTTTCTCTTAGCAAGGAAACTGTTTGGTTTTTCAGGAGGAAATTCACTTGGGTTTGCCGATTTGTTTATTTATTTTGGCACTGGCTTTGGAAACACTCCAGGGATGTTGACTAAATAAAAGCTAATTAATTGGTGGTGCTTGGCTTTGCCCAGACACTGCCTGGTCTGTGCAGGCTGGGGTGGGGGCCTCTCCTCCCTGTCCTGAACCATGCCCT
>NW_008597767.1:0-2960 GCF_000691845.1 Merops nubicus | reverse complement strand
AGACCCCTGCAGCCTCTTGCACCTCACCGTTCACTTTGGTTCCTCATCTTTAGGACCTGAGCCCTCCTTTTTGTGCTCAGACTGGATTCAAAAGCCCAATTCTCTAGGAAAAAGGTGTTCCAAATACAGTAGCCTGTATGTATGCATGGCCGTGGTGTGCATCCCTTGCAGGAACTTATCTGAAGCACCCTCTTCTTGTCCTCCTTTAGATGAGTAGATCTGTTCCTCTCACCTGGGCTGGACCTTCCCACTAGACACTACACCAGAGGAGTGGGTAAGGAGCTGCTGGGAGAAGTCCTGGTGATGCCAGTTAGCTCTGTGCCCATCTCCCTGCCCTGGAGCAGCCTCTTGGTTCAGAGACACCGCTGCTGCCTCATGGGGCCAGGCTCTCCTGCCATCCCCAGCTGGGTCCTGCTTTCATAAATCTGAGCCCGAGTGATTTAGAAACTGCTTTGCCTTCTCTGCTGGCCTAACAGCCCACAAACTCCTTCCACTAAATCACTGCCTGAAGGGAACGCTTCAGCTGCTGTGCAGGGGTGGGGAAAGGGCGAGGGGCTGATGTGTAAAGGGGATGAAAATGCCAAACCCCTGAAAAAAACCCAGCAAAGGCCAGCTGGGAGGGGTCCTGGCCAGCTGTGCTTCCCTAAAACCACGGAGTGGAGCATGGCAGCTTCTCTGGGGTGTGCTGCTCTGGCTGGAGCTGGCCCTGCTGCCAGCAGCACACCCTGCACACAACAGATCTCTGGTCCAGGGCCTTGCTGCTGTTGAAAACAGTCCTCTGTGGCCTCTCTGGCTCCTGGGGGGCTGTGAGAAGTGGAGTCAGTCAGAGGTTATCCCAAGCTTGGGGGTGACCCGGGTGTAGGATGTGCCCCTGTCTGCCTGTGGGTACAAGATGATGGGTCCTGGAGGTGCAGAGGGCTCTGGCTGCTGGTGCTAATGCACGTTTACTGTGGTGTCCTTGGAAAGATGCTCGGAACCTGCTGGAGAGCCTGTGTGCTCCCTCAGATGCACTCAGGATTGCTTGGAGAGACGCAGCAATAATCACCACCGACCCAAGATAAAAAAAAAATAATAATCAAAGACTAATCCTAAAAACTCTCCTTTAATCTTTGTGCTTCCAGACGTGGTCTCCCTTTCATCTAGGACTTTGCTGCGCTCCAGTTATTCTACAGCTATAGAAACCACAAGGCTACAAGAGGGGAAGAAAAAAAGAAAAGATTAAAATAATGAGCAGGTAAGCAGGTTTATTATTTCATCTGATCCTTCCTTCCTTCCTGCTAATTTCTCTGAGGCAATCTGGGAGGCAGAGCCCCCGTTGCCCTTGGCACAGCCTGTTGCATCCCTTTCCTTCCTCACACCGTTAATCTGAGCGATAGCAAGGTCTGGCTGGCACAGGAGTTTGCTCTTCAGGAGCAGGGCAGCCAGGGTGCACGAGGTGAGCCTGGGTGTCTCAGAACAACGTCTGCCTGCAGGGAAATAATGTAATGGATACTTTGGGCTCCTGGTAGTTATATCTGCACTGTGCCATAATTAGGTAATACAGCAAGAGCACCGGCAGCCTCCACACCCAGCGAGGGCACAGAATAGTTTAAGCTGGAGGTGCAGAAAGGTGGGAGAGGAGCAGCAAAGGACCCAGGTGTGCCGAGCACAGCCTGGCTCTTCAGAACCCCGTGCTTTCTGAACGCCTCCTGAGCGGGTCCAGCGGCTGGCAGCTCCCCAGCATAGTGCCTAGGAAACAGGGTGGGCTGGTGCTCTGGCCACGCAGGGCTGTGCCCTCGGGCAGGGAGAGAGGCCATGGTGATGCCATGAGGACAAGTGTGTTGCCACATCCTGGCTACCATCTGTCATTAATCCAGTGAGTGTGTAGTGGTTCTCCTGGGGCCCTTGGTCAGCCGTGTGGGTCAATACCTGCTCCCAGGCCATGGAGCTGACCAGGCATTGGACCAGGCTCGGTGTCCCTGCTCATGTACCTGCTGTCACCTCTATTCCTCTGACCTCTCCCCTCCCACCTTGCAGCCCCAGCGGGCACTGCCCATCCTTGCACAGCCAGGAAGGAAGATGAACGAATGTTTAGCAAACCATTCACCAGGAGGATACTTCACCATCAGACAGGTGGGTTCATAAATCCTCCAGTGCCTTCTAGACAAGAGATTACTCCCTACCCTTGATGAGCTTTGCTCAGAACTGAATTATGGCATCTTCACGAGACCACGAAGGGAGAGGTCCTGCTCGTGGAGCCATGGGCATCCTCCCAGGCCACACACTGACTTCTCCTCTGCTCTCGTGGGTGGATTTTCCCCATGTGCCATCACAACTAGAGGCAGGAGGAGAACCCTCAGCTCTACCACTCCTTGCCATGGGCATGGGTGGTACTGGGGGTGTCTCGAACATAGTCATGATCTGCTCATCTCTTGGGCTCAGGACGTGCTCCTCTTGCCTGCACTTCTGTTTCTAATGATGTTTGTTCCAAAGCTTGTTTCCTGCTTTGTTTCTTTCAATCTGCTGCCCCCTTCAATCCAATTAGTGCCTTGTTGGTGGCTCCTTGGATTTCAGTGGTAGCATTCGTGTGACCCCTGACCTTAGGGTCCATCTCCCACACCCCTGCAAGGCTCTGTCTGGCATGTTCCTTCATTTCATCTTCACTTGCCAGAGCTGCCTGGACTTCTCTGAAGTGTTGGTGCTGTCTCCAAAGTAGAAAGCTTTTCAATTAAGAAACTTCTTTTTTTTTTTTTTAGGGCTCATTAAGAGGGAGAGAAGGAGAGTGGACCTTTTTTTTTTTCTTTGTGGGTAATTATTATTAATGGCCTTTCTTTTTAGCAGAGGCTTGTTCCCCTCGCAGAGAAGGCGAGTGCTGGCAGGCTCCTGCGCAGGGGGGTGTGACTGGAGGTGACGGAGAGTGATGTCTCCACGTTATTTCATTAGCAGCAGAGCAGATCTGAGGGGACACGCGGCGGGGACGC
>NW_008597766.1:0-14083 GCF_000691845.1 Merops nubicus | reverse complement strand
TGGAGCACGGCAGCAGCACCGCCGCTGACCCCGTCAGGCGCAGGGAGAAGATCACAGAGGAAAAGCTGCAGTTCTCCAAGTTCTTGGATGAGATTACTCGGCGGGTGCTGAGTCCCATCCGTGTGCGCTCACTGGGAGAGACCAGGGGAGCGGAACGGGACCAGAACTCTTCCCTTTTCCCCAGAAGTTCTGTGCCGGAACGTCACCTGCAAGGGGTCAAAACCAGGCGTGCAGCTGAACGATCCCCCTGCCCCAGCAGAAGAAAAGCAGAAAAGAAAAGTGAGGGGCTGGGAATGGCTTTGTGCCAGAGAAAGAGTGCTGTGGAGGCTGAGAGAGCTTCCAGACTAAGAAAGAAACCCGTCCCTGGGAGGAAGGACAGTAAGGAAAAACTTTCCTTGGAGAGAAGGGTAGTCGATCTGTGTCAGTATGAGCTGCAGCAGCTGGCAGACCTGGGGCTGGCAGGGACATCCTCTGGGCAGCAGCACTCACTATCTCCATGGAAGAGCAGTGCAGAGGGCAGAAGGGATGAAAGCAGTCCCTGTTCACAGCTGTTACAGCCACACCACCTGTGTGCTAAACTTGGGCAGAAGCGTGCAGTGGAGCCGAACTATCCAGAGAAAGGATCCTTCTCCACTCCAACACGCTGGAGTCAGGAGGAGGGGCCTACCCCATCTAGAGCTTCCCCTTCCTTCAGCCTGGCACTAAACAAGGTAGGTGCCAGGGCCACCGGCTCACAGTGGTCTCACAAAGGCCAGAGCCCCCACCTGGATCTCATCTAGTCTTTAATGCCAGTGGGGAGACAGAGAGAGTGCAGGCTGTCAGACCTCACATTGTGGGTGCTTAATCACCAGAAGCTGCTCTCTTGTGGGTGCCACTCCTGGCTGTGCTCCAGGCTGGGTACATCTTCCTGGGAGGAACCACCTTCCCTTTGGCCCTAGGAGTTAGGAGGGCAGGAGCTGGTGCTGTTCTCCCTGCTGTAGACTTCCCAGCTGTTTACAGGTTGGAGGCCCTCCAGGCTGTGGGGAAGCATGCATGTGTGGGTAGAGGCAGCTCTGTTATCAGGAGGTGTTGGGATGCTCCCAGTGCTTTGTGTGTGTCCTGCACCTGGTTGTCTTGGGGCACTGGCTCTTTGTATGATGGTTTTTGCAGGTCTTTGTAAGCCTCCATCTCTTTTCTCTGTCCTGCTTTGGGACCGTTGCCTCATGTTAATAGGAATTATGTTACCCCTTTGCCTGGTCACTAGCATCTGCTCTGTGTGTGTCTGTGGGGTAAGGGAGCCAGTTGCTAGATAATATTGCATTAACTGATAATTCTGAATTAACTGATTGCCATGAGGGGTCAGGATGTAAGAAAAGAATGGATTGGTGCTTTGCCTGTAAGGACAGGAGGGTGTATGCAGGTGGTGAGGACCACTTTTCTAAAGCCCCATGAAGTATTAAGGCCAGGACCAGACTGGCCTGCCTCCTGTAATATTGTTAGCAGCTCAACAACCTCATCCACAGCTGTAGCATGGCCCTTCAGCCCAGAGCTGGCTGTGACGCTTAATGGGCAACCTAAGGCATGGTTTGTGCAGTGCCATTGGTACCAAGCACCAAAAATAATCCATGGGCAGCTTGGACTTTGTGAGAATGGTCACAGTCCTGGGCTTTCACAGAAACAGGTTTCTTCTAGTGCTAATTAAATCTCTCCCAGCCACGCTGGCAGGCAGCAGCCATCTCGCGGGTTAACAGAGAGTGCAAAGGAGGTGAGAAGAGCTGAGCTGCGTGCCCTTGTCACTGTGCTGTGCCTCCTTGTTCTGCAGGTCCCTGCTCCAGCCACCTTTGGGGATCTTGCCCAGAGCGTTAATTTCTTTCAAGGGCCTTTTTGACCTTTGGTGTTTCGTCTGCTATCCAAGAGTAGTTGCAGTGGCTGGTTTCAAGTCTGCAGAATGAAACCTTTTTCACAGCACTGTCTGGGTGGTGTGAACAGCAGATATGTTTTTCAGCTCCCAGATGTCTCTTTCATTTTGTGGGGCTTCAAGGTTGTTGTGATTGCTGTGGTGACAATTTAGTCCTCAGAGTATGCTGGCCTGTGAGATTACTGCTACCCATCAGCTGTATTTGTGGAGGAAGCTGAAGCACCAGCTAAGCTGACAGTGTTACAAGAGATGCTGAGCTTGCACCCTGGGAGAGTGGTTACCTAGCTTGTGTGGTGGTTTCTAGTCTAGCTCTTCTACCCTGAACCAGAACACACAGTTTGTCTTGGTAGCAGATAGCTGAGCAGCGTGCACAGATCCTAGCAGCTGTGAGCTTGTCTAGCGTGACCCGTCAGAGCAGATGAAGATGAGTCACGAGTAGGGTTTAGCAACCAAGACTCTGCCCTGTAGGACAGAGTGAGAGACCAGCTCCTCCTCTGAAAGAATCTCACAGCTGTTTTCTTCCCTGTGCAGGAACCCTTGACGGATGCAGAAAGGATGAAGTAAGTGTCCTGCTCCCCCTTTATGCCTGTCATACTGCAACTGTGTGGGTGCTGATTTCTCACGTCCCGCCTGTGCCACCTGCACAGCGAGGCTGACTGGCCCTGCAGGTCCCTCTCAGATCTTCAGTCTTCTCGGGGCCTTGTGGGCAGAGCTCTAGTCTGTGCCTTGCCAACCTCTGCCTTGCATGTCTCTCCACCTGAAGGAAGGGGGAACATAGATCTCCAGTGCAGGTGCAAGGCAGAGGAGTTGGTGGGTGTGAAGAAAGTAGGAGATGAAGCTTTTAATACAGGTGGAGAGAGGAGTGCCTTTTTAACCCTTCTCGTTGTTGCCACTGTTTTGGTATAAGCCACTAGAAGCAGTATATAGAGGCCTGCTGCTGCCTGAGGGTGAGAACTGAGCCCTCTCCTGGTGGTGATGGTGTGGGGCACAGACAGCTGCTAGCCCTGAGCTCCCAGCCATAGCGAGGAGGAAGCTTGCACCGCCAGAGAGAAACTCTTCTTCTATGTTTCTCTGAGCAACTGAGCACAAAGGAATGAAAAACAGGAAATCTTTCTGACCACCAGGCATGTCCTGGCTGCAGAGGAATGGAGCAGTTTGTGTTGGAATGGGGTTGACTGCCAGTTGTGATCACATCTGTAAATGCACCCCACCACCTCTGCTTCTGTCCTTAAGGCTGTATGTCATCTTCTTTCCACCCTCTTTTAAATGTGAGGGCTTTTGAACAGTTTCAGGGGAGAAGATGGTGCTGTTATTTTTGCCTTCAGCTCTTCTAACCTGGACTGGTATAAATTATTGAATGGCTTTCATTCACCAGTGAGAGACGTGAGCTGTGCAGCTCATCTTGCTAGTGGGCTGTATCCAAGCACTGTAACCTGAGAGGGAGCTGAGAGCCATGGCTGGCCAGCTGGCATGTGCTTCTTTGCCCCTGCTCCAAGAGAGTTTGAGTCTCCTTCTTCTGAGAGAGATGCAATTCTTGGTTCATGTGCTAGTTCAATTCCTGAATTCCTGGGGCCCTTGTGTGTGGTGTTGGGCCCCAGATCAGGGAAGTGGGATAGGGGTGCTGGTGTGGGAGCACCCTTTGTGCACTCAGTGGTACCTTGTTCCTCTGTGCCCCAGGCTACTGCAGCATGAGAATGAGGAGCTGCGACGACGGCTGACGTACGTGACCAACAAAATGGAGGCGATGGAGAGGGAGCTGGAGTCAGGTCAGGACTACCTGGAGATGGAGCTGGGCCAGAACCGTGAGGAGCTGGAGAAATTCAAGGACAAATTCCGTAGGTATGTAAAAGAAACGGAGAGAGGGGTAGAGTTAGTGATCCTTCCCACAAGGACTCCCTCAGCTGGGGTGAGCAGGCTGTGCCCCACTGTGTAACTCAAAGGCATGCTGCAACCTCAGAAGGATGCACCCCCAGGCTCTAGGGGACTTAAAGGATCTGAAGCCATTATTTCCTCCAAGGTGCAGTGTGGGAATGTTGCCAGTATGAGGGCCTGACAACAACAAGGAATACTTCATTTATTGGATGTAAGGCAGCATCCAGATTGGATGGTTACCTTGTGTGTCCCAAAGGAGCCACTGATGGCTGCAAGAAAATATATCACCACTTTACCTGAAAAGTACCTCAGTTAAAAATTGATTCTAGTCACTGGTCACATGCTTATACATGACATAGCACAGAGGAGTCCTCCAGAGTCATTCATACCTTCCTATGCGAGATCCTTTCACCCAGTAAACCTCATCTTGGCTCCAGTAACTTGGGATCAGAAGGCCATTATGTGGCAGAGGTGAGGCATAGTTAATATGCTTGGTTGTCTTAGTACCAATATTTCTGGAGTTGTGGAGTTGGTAGTTTGCTTGGTAGCTATGAAGGGGACTTGAGTAGGTGCCTGAAATCTGTTCCCAGATATATAACCTTGTTTCTACAGGTTGCAGAACAGCTATACTGCTTCCCAGAGAACAAACCAAGACCTGGAGGAGAAGCTGCATGCCCTGGTAAGTGCCCTGTCACTACAGAGAGGAGGTGGAAGAGACTTGTGTGTTAGGAACAGATTGGGGAGGGGGCCCTGGCTTTACCCAGCAGATGTGGTGGTGGGAGAGGGGTGAGATTCTGGCCATGACCATCTATTCCCTGTTCCGGCTGGTGTCACAAACTGTTCTCTTGATTTACTGAGCCCCTACACGGTCATGCTCGTGAGCTTTGGTTCCCCACAACATAACCGCACAGTATTCCGCCATGTCGCTTCAGTCCCTCTCAAAGTGCCAGGGGTGTGTCAGCCAGCCTTGGGGGGGTCATCCTGGGAGGACGGGGCACTCAGAGCAGAGCCAGTGTGCGTATATGTCTGTTGTGTGCATTCATAACACTCATGGCTGTTTCTTTTCTCTCCCTCCCTCTCTCTCTCTCCTCCCCACGCTGCCGCTGGCACACGCTGGGCGCACTCACCTCTCAGGCCTCTCTCAGCCAAAGCTGGATTTTTGCAGTTGCGTCTTTTCGTTCGTGTGTTTTTTCTTTCTCCTCTTTTACGTGTCTCAGCCTGTTGGTTTCGTTGTCAGTCCCATATCCACCATCCCAGATGGAGGGGCCCCAGCCCTCGTCCAGCCAAGGGCTCACCTGGTATCCAGCAGCTGCCCACAGTTGCAGCAGGTCCTAGCTTGCAGTGCTCCATCTTAAGAGCGCTTGACTCTGAGCCATCTGGAGCGTGGTGTGCTGAGCAGTGGTGCCCATAAGCTGTGGCACTGCACAAGATGCGGATGGCCATGAGCCTCGTTTGCTCCCTTTCCTTCCCCTTCTGGTCTGTGAGCAGGCAAGTTGAACAGCTGAGGTGCCGATTGCCTCCATGTGGCCCAGGATGAGATGTCTTTGGCTCTAGCACGTGCATTTCCTGCATTAGTATTCGTTGTGCTGGTGCCTGAAGAGGCTGCACGTGTGGGAAGCATCGTCCTCCCCGGCCCGCCTGTGTGTCAGCACGCCGTGCTGTACCCCCAGTGCACAGCTGGGCCCTGGTGGTCACAGCCTCAGAACTCTTGGGCAGTGTTGGAAGATCTTGAGAAGGGGACGGCTTGGTTCTTCTGAGCTGTTGCCCTTCTCTGCTGTTACATCTGGGTCTCTATTGGCCCTTTACCTGAACTGTTAGGAGAGTCTAAGGGGGCAAGACTGACTGCTTTAGGAAGGGTGTTAACTGAGCTCCAGATGAAGTGACACAGGTCCTTTTTCTTACTAGAGCAAGGCTTAAACTCTTTCAAGATGGTGCCCTCTCCCTGCCACTTATGCCTTTTGTCCATTCAGCATTGACTGCTGGATCTTCATGAGCAGTATTCTTGTTAGGGCTGGGTATCACAAGCTCAGAGGTCTTTCCTCCCAGCAGCAGGATGGGATTGATTGCTCATAACCACTAACTTTCCACCTGGCACCACGTGAACCAGGGCAATGAGGAAATGTGGTTGTGCTGCAATAAGAGATATTGCATTAAGGAGCTTCAGACTCAACCTGTAGTCTCTGTAGTTGGCTCTGTTTGCCCTTTGGAGTCCCTCCCTTGGTGAAGAGCCAGGCTGTCCCCCTTGTCTGTCTGTCTGGAAATTTTTGTATCCTAGCTGCACGTGTCATTGTGCTATGCTTGGGCTGAGGTGGGTGGTGAAGCCAAGTTCTTTTGTGCTGGGGAGGTTTACACCTGGTGTTCTTGCATCCCAGATTAAAAAGGCAGAGATGGACCGCAAGACGCTGGACTGGGAGATTGTAGAGCTCACTAATAAATTGCTTGATGCCAAAACCACCATCAATAAGCTGGAGGAACTCAATGTAAGTGTCAGTCTGCAAATGGCTGTGGAAGCGTGTGAGGTGTAGGCTGTTCCTTCTGCTCAGGGTCGCTAGTGCAAAGGAGCATGTGAATGATTTTGGTGCATATGAAAGCATGGGAGCTGTACACAACAGTAGGGACAGACAAATGGATCTGAGGGGTTGAGCAAGGAAGAACTGATCTTCAAGCCCAATGTGTTTGCTCTTTTGATCTTAGGGTTTGACCTGAGCCCAGGCTGCACTCACAGGAGGGGTCGTTTACTCTAGGGCTGAGAGGGAACCCAAGCCTCTTCTACACCATTAATACAGAAGTTCCTGGATCCTAGTGCTTGTTTCTATTAACTGATGTCAACTCCCTGCAGTCTGTCTGTCTGCAAGATCCCTGACATCAGGCGGTGTCTTCAGGCATGGCTGAGACCTCTGGGGTGGGATAGCAAATCTAGTGGGATTTTTTGAGGTTATTAAAATCTCCAGAGGGTGAGCGGGTTGATACACTGACAGAGTGTATGACTGGAGCAAGGACTGGAATTCAGAGGGACACCTTGGCCGAGCTGTAAGAAAATGCACGGGTGTGGAGAGGAGAGAATGGCAGATGCCCTCACGAGTGATTCATCAGATGCCACCTTCCTACTTCTGTTTAAACAGCGTCTGGTCAGGTGGTGCCTTTTTGGGCAAGGGATTGAGCCAGTCTGACACTGTTGCACACTTGTGCCCTTTCTTGCAGGAACGCTATCGACAGGACTGTAACCTTGCAGTACAGCTGCTCAAGTGTAACAAGTCCCACTTCAGGAACCACAAGTTTGCTGATGTGAGTAGCAGTCCTACTGAGGTGGGGAAAAAGGGCTCATGGTCTCCACCTGCATCTTGCTTGCTTCAGTTTTCTCTGCAAGGCTGTTGGTTGGCCTCTCATCCTTCAGCCTCAGATAGAGGTGGGGGGTGGCTCCTGTTCCCATTCCCACTGAGAGGCAGCACAGAGCCTCTGTCAGCTCTTCTTTCACGTCAGCTCCATTTCAGAGCTCAGCCAGGAGCTGTTATAAAAAGCACAATAACCTTGAATTTGATAGCCTGCTGGGTGCCTGATGGGAGCTGGCAGAAGGACAGACCTCTCTCTTACCCTGCTCTGTCCTCTTCCCTTCCTCACCTGGCCACATGGAAGGGACATGCTGCCTGATAAAGAGTCAATCAGCAGTAGTCTGACCCTGCTTCACTTCTTACTCTGAGTTGGGAGGCTGCAGTCAGCGTGTTTTATAGGCCTCCTGAGCAGGAGAAGTTGGTACCAACTCATACACCCCTTTGTGGGGTCTGTACAGATCATCCTCCCAAAGGATGTGTAAAGATGGAATTTAGACCTTTCGCATTAGTAGCATCACTTTTTTGGTTGGAAGTATCATTCAGGCCCTTACCTCAGCTCTCTTTGCCATACCCCCAGGCTCCATCCCTTCTTACGTTCCTCTTGGCAAAACCATATGCTTGTCTTTTTTAACTTAGCAGGTGACCAACGTGTCACCCTCCCCCATTGTGTCTCAAATTAGCACTCTTGAGGTCAGTGTATCAGTTACTGCTGGGGTAACCTTGACCTCTCTCCCAGCTGTCTCCCCTCCCTGGAGCTTTGAATTCTGCACCCCAGAGCATCGAGTCCCACGTGGCTGCCACTGGAGGGGGGTGGGTGCTGAGCAGCTGTGCAGACAGCCTGCCTCACAGCCAGCTGTTGTCATGCAGCGTGCCCTGTGTCCCCACCTCTGAACACAGTTTTCTTCTGGTTGTGGTGGGACAGACCTTGCATGTGGAGCTCTGCTCTCCAGTTCATGCTGTGCAGAGGTGTGGTGACCAAGGTGGTGGTGGCTTAGCAGGGTGATGGGGAGAGCAGCAGTGCCCGTTTGCAGGATGAGGAGCAGTGCTCACTGCCTGTTGAGACCTCAGTCCTGCAACTTTGGCCATAAACTCCAAGTTTTCTTGTCTGAAATGGAGGGTGTGAGGAAGTGGGGTGAGGTGGTGGAGTTGGTAGGAACAAGGGAAGGCATTGATTTTTGTCTGCAGGCAGGCTGCCAAGGCAGCATGGCTGCAATTACCACAATTCAGGGAGCGCTACAGATCCAGCACTGGGGGTTGTTGAGTCACTTCAGTGCAACCACCAGCTGATTTTCCACAGATCAATAGACCCCTCCCTCGCATGTGCTGGCTGGGCCTTGTCTCTGCGCTCGCAGGCGTGGGGGGCTGAGCCCCTGCGCTGTCTTTCCTTGTTCTCTTGGAAACGCAGGGCCTAGAAACATGACTGGTGTGACAGCTGGAGAGCCATATTATAGTCCCTCCCAGGGCAGGTTTGCTTTGGGAAGAGACACATTTCTCAAGGCAAGGTAAGTGAATGTTAGGGTCAAGATAAGGAGTACAAAGCATACATCAAGGTTGGCTGGAAAAGACAGATTATTTGGAACTAAATGGCTTACGTGGCAGCCCCCTTCTAATGCCCTTTTCCATCTCCCTAGCTTCCCTATGAGCTGCAGGATATGGTCAATAAGCATTTGCACAGCACTCAGGAGTCTGCAGGCCCTGGTCAAGAGGCAACCCACACCTTGGCTCCGTCTGATGTTGTGCCCACCTCGGTCATTGCCAGAGTCTTGGAGAAACCAGAATCTCTGGTTCTGAATTCAGCCAAGTCTAGCAGTGGCAGCTGTCCCATGGCTGAAGATGTCTTTGTGCATGTGGACATGAGTGGAGTCCCTCCTGATGCCTGCAACAGTGCAGGGCAGATGAAGGAGGGGGATGTGGGGAAACAGCAGAACGGTGGCTGCAAGCCACAGAGCAGCGTGGAAGGCGTGCCAGAGGAGGTGCCAGCCTTTGAGAAGCTAAGCCCATACCCTACACCCTCACCTCCCCATCCTATCTACCCTGGGCGCAAAGTGATCGAGTTCTCTGAGGACAAGGTAAGGATCCCCAAGAACAGCCCCCTGCCCAACTGTACGTACGCCACGCGCCAGGCCATCTCCCTCAGCCTGGTGCAGAGCGAGGACGAGAGCTGCGACAGGCACCGGACGCTCCCCAACAGCCCAGCTTCGGAAGGGCGCCGTTCAGCCTCCAGCTGCTCCTGTCAGCAGTCTCCCAAAGCAGCCAGGGCTCACGGCTCTTCCCAGAGCAGCCCTTTCAGCAGCCCCCCCCAAATCCCGAGCGCCTTCGCCAGCTCCGCCAGCTCCGAGGAGGACCTGCTGGCCAACTGGCAGCGTATGTTTGTGGACAAGGCACCCCCCACCTCGGAGCGGGTGCTGATGAACCGCACGGCCTTCAGCCGGGACACTGCCCCCGAGCTCCAGAAGAGGTTCAGCCGCTCCATGCAGGAGCTGGGCAGGGCAGCCTCGGCCTACTCGGATGGTGAGGAGTCTGCACAGAGCTGCAGCTGGACCGTGAGCCGGGACTCGAGCGTGGACACAGACAGCACTGAGTCCAGAGCTCGCAGGAGCCATTTCTCCTCGGACTATGGTACCGATTTCTCCCAGGATGAAGCCCAGAAGCTGTTGCAGGAAAGCGGTGGAGGCACTGCTGAGCCTGGAAGCCCCTCACCGGAGAAGCACAAGGACTATGTGGACCTTGGCTTGCCTGAGAGCCCCGCTGAGGAGAGGGAAGTGTTGCTCCAGGGAAGCAAGGAGAGCAACCAAGGAAGTGCCCAAGAGGAAAGTGGAGAAGGCAAGGTCAAGCCTCCCTTCAGTCGGCCACACCGTAGCCCCAAGAGGATGGGTGTCCACCACTTACATCGCAAGGACAGTCTGACGCAAGCCCAGGAGCAGGGCAACCTGCTCAGCTGAGGCTGGGCAAGGAGCAGCCATGTACTGCAGAGCTGTGGGATTCCTACATCTGCCCACCTTCTGAGGGAGAAAAAAAACCTCCTTGGTACCCTCCTGCCAGGGGGGCTCTGCTCTGGAATTTTATATTATTCTCTTTTGCTACCTGGAGGAGCTGAGGTCCCCTTTCCCTGGCACCTCAGACCCACAGTACTAGCACACGTGGTGTGCGGAAGCATACCCGCTGCCCTGGCACACTCGCAGCTCTCTTCACAGCCTCACACTGGTGCCTGAACCAGACCTCGTTCTTGGTACCCCTTGTCTGGGTGCCTGTGCCTCTTCATGCTCACATCTTCCTTCCCCCTTCCCACTTGAGTACCTGAGGCCCTGGGTGCTCTCATGCCAGTTGCCCGCAGCTGCTCTGCTCTCTTTTAACGTGTGCCAACAGGGCAGAGTGCCTGTGTGGTGGTGTCTGGTTGCCTGGGAGCCCGCGGGGGCCGCGAGTGGGGCAGGAGGACTCTCCCAGCGGATGGCTGTGTGCCCCTGGGGATGTGCTGGGATTGCCGGTGTCTCATTTTCCTGCTGGGTTTTGTTTTCCCCACCTGCCCTCTGGGTGGTTCTCCAGAATCTGCCCCTGCAGGTCCCATTGCTTGGCTCCTGCACTGGGCTCAGCACCCGGCCCCCACAGAGGCCCCGATGCCGCTGCTGTGGCGCGGGGCATGGGTGCTGCCTGCCGGGGTGGTTTGGGGAGGCACCGCCTGCTGGGCGCTGGGGTTTGTGTTTGTGCATCTCCTCCCTCACACCTCTTCCCCCGCACTCTGTGCTGTTGTTTTGTTTGAACGGTGCTGATGCTTTGCTCCTGGGTGGGCTTCTTTCTTCTTTCCAAGCCTTTGGTTTTGGGGTGTATTGTTTTTTTCTTTCTCCCCGCCCTGCATAAACAGACACAGCCGTTGGCACCCAGTCCGATGCCAGCGCTGAGGGTGTGTTGAGGCTCAGCGCTCAGAGCTGTGCTTCCCTCTGATCCTGGCCTCCAGCCTGCAGAAACCCCTCCAGGCTCAAGAACAAGGTCTTGCCCCAGGTGAGCGAGGTGTGAAGGATGCCACTGGGCTCTTCTGGGCTCGGTGCAGAGCCGGCAGGGGTGTGAGGGCAGCGTGCTGAGGAGCCGCTCCCTGCAGACACACTACCTCACAGCTCCCCAGCAGCCCTTCGCCAGGGGCTCCTCGCACGCCTCCTCTCCGGAGGGCTCCAGGCTGGCTCTGGCGCCTCTCTGGGGCTCCTCTTCTGGCTAGGGCCTCTCTGTGTGTTTCTCCTAGTGTAGCTTGGTACTGTGTGACTTCTCAGTCTTGTGTGTTCAGTGTCTTGTTGGGGGGGAGGGAAGGGCAGAGGTCTGTAGATTTTTTTTTTTTTTGAGGGCTTACAAAGCCCAGGTATCCCATTTTAATTTTGTCCTATACCCTAATCTGTCTGGTGTTTCTTGGCTCCTCCTGGGGCTGTGAGGAAGAGAACAGCCTGGTTCTGTGGGCCGTGCCCCCTCAAAACCTGCTGGCTGTCCTCAGCCTGCTGGCTGGATTTTGAGTTAGTTTTTTGTTGTCCTCCCAGCCTACTCAGTGAGGGCTCTTCACTGGGCTGTAGGTGAGCAGCCCTCTGTCCAGGAGGGAGCTTCTGCTCATATGCCTAGATGTGCAGCCAAGAGCTGCCTGGTGGCTCTGCTATGCTCCCCTCCCCAAATGTGTCTCTGCAAAGGGCCTGCAGCTTGCAGCTGGGGCCGGACAGGGCTTCAGCTCCAGCCTGGAGGCTCTAGGGCCTGTGAAAGGGAGCTGCAGGCCTCTCTGGCAACTGTGTAGGTTGCTTTATGTACCCTGGTTAGGGCTGCTGCCTACATCCTTGCCTTGTTTCCCATCTCGAACAGTTGTGGAGCTAGATACCACCCTCTGGCAGGGAGGTGGGACTCAGTATTTCACTATGGTATTTTGCATGATACCTGTGCAAACAGGCTGGTGCTGAGAGCAGGAGCCTCCTCTGAGCCTGCAAGGTGTTCATCTCCTTTGTCCTGAACATGCTGGTGGGGTCCTTGCATTTGTTCTCATCAGCTGCTCCACTGCTGCATTTCTTCTGTTCTGGAGCGCTGCTGAGGGCTTACACCTGCAACAACTGCCAGCTACTGCCTCACAGACATCACCTGGGGTTGGATGCTCACTGAGTGAGCTTTTCTGGCTCTGAGGCTGCTGTTGGCCTGCCTGTGGGACAGCACAACCACTTGGGCAGTGGGGGAAGCATTGCCCCTCAGGGCTTGGCCCCCATCTCTTCTGTATCCTGGCATGATGGTCAGGTGATAAAATCCACTCTTAGTGAAGCAGATGGTGCGGAGCAGAGCCATCCTCCCTCTGCTTTTGGTCAAGGTAGACTTAAAAGCACAACAGTGGAGAACTGGGAGGGGTGGCAAAGGGGTGCCCAGGGCCTCACCAGACATTTCTGCTTCACAGTGTTTGGTTGCTGGCACAGGTTGAGAGGAAGCAGTGGTCTTGAGAGTAGCAGAGCCCTTTCCCAGCAGGCATGGTGCCTGCCCTCTGCACTGCTGCTCACCTTCAGCAGTATTGGTTCTGGGGCCTTGAGCTGACCCCATGTTCAGTATCCCAACTCCAGACTGTTAATCTGTAACTAATGTGTTTTGTTTTTTTTTTTCTGAAATTTTCAAACTGATGTATATTTTAAGACCAGAAATAAACTATTTTAAAAGTAGGTGGTAATGTCTACAGTATTCTCTGTTGGTTAGGACCTCAATCAGACTGATCCTAAGCATGTGAGAGACCAGAGCCTGTCGTGGTACAATGTCCCGAATGTGCTGAACTGCATGTGCCACCCATCAGCTCTCCCAGGGAGAGCAATCCTGTGACCTGTAAAGCTTTCCAGGAGGCTGTGAATTCACTGGTCATCCCAAATGCCCACTTTAGCAGTGGGCTGTTTCAAGGTGCTTGTGCAAATCAAGTTGTCTGTGTTGGAGAAGAGGTGCCGTTCCAGGCAAGGAGTGACGTGCAAGATGAGCAGTGTTTCATGTCTGTAATTGTACGTAGACTGTCAGCTCAAAGACCAAACTGAGACTGCAGACCAGAGTCTATTGTTCACAGCAGCACTTATGTCACTTTTGACTAGGAAGCTGACAGCAGCTTAAAAAAAAAGGCAGATTACTTAACCAGGCAACTTTGAGAAATGTTAAAACAACACCGCATTACTTAAAGGCTCTAAAGGCCAGGCTTGTCAAAACCTCTGCAGTGAGGCTTGTTGTGCTGTAAGCAGCCTCCGTGTTTCTCAAAAATGCTGCCTACCCCATTTTAAGTATTTTGCAGTCTGTCCCTCCGTCTGATCTGTGTCTTGGCAAAGAACCCCATGTGCTGATCAGTGTGGGCAGCTAATTCTTTTTTGTTGGTTTTCTTGAAGCCCCAGCTCTCAGTCATATGAGAATATCAGTTCTCCATCTCAGAAGCTGAGTTACGTGGGAACATGTAACATGCCACCTCCCTGGAGCTCAGAGGGGTTTTGCAATATTTTAGCGTCAGTATTTTGTGGTTTGGTTTTGTGTGGGGAGGGAGGATTGGGGTTGACTGGATATACCCCAGATAGGAAGCCCTCCATGAGAGAGCTCCTGCAGGATGCTGATAAGGATATTTATAAGTGTCTCCTTTTCAAGTCCAAGGGTGCGGCAGAGTGCTGAGGGCCGTGATGAAATTTCCTCCATCTCCCAAATTACGCTGCCTCTGCCCTGCTGTACGCAAAGCATAAGAGGGGAAGAGTTTCTTGTTTCTCTGTCCCCATAATTAATGATTTTATTCTGTGATCGCAGCTCCTGCCACAATTTAATCTTCTAGCCTAACACAAGCCTTGAAACATGATCTTCCTTGCCTAGCTTCAGCAAGGGCCGCTTGGCCGAGCAGTGAAACCTGCGGTGCCGCAGCAGGCTAAAGCCTGAAGGCGGAGGGTGCAGGGCTTCAGCTGGGCTCTGCCCGGGGCAGAGGGAGGCGCGGGGGCCGTTCCCCTCAGGGCTGGGGCGGGCTGCGGGGAGCCCGCCTCGG
>NW_008597765.1:2170-3859 GCF_000691845.1 Merops nubicus | reverse complement strand
GGGGAGGGGGGAGTTTGGTTTGACAGCAGCCTGAGCCAAAACACACTCACCTCCTCCCCCAAAACGTGGTAAACACAAACCCAAGAGCTGCAGTCGCTTCCGCTCTGGAGCCAGAGGCCACAGGCACCTCGGCAAGTGGGAGATCCCCAAAACACACCGAGGGCTGCCATCCAGGAGCACACTGCAGCCAGGTCCAGCAGCAGGGCTGGTGCCACACGACATCCAAACACCCAGACACGGAGCGCGGGCCGAGCCCGTTACACAACCAGATGTCTTTGCTCAGCCCTCGAAGCAGCACGTCCAGAGCTTGGGCTGGCTGAGCTGCCCCTGCTGCGAGGCAGGAGCCCAAATCTTCCTCCTAACAGCCCCCAGATGTTTCTCTGCCTCGGACCAGCCACGTCCATGCAGCTCCTCGTGACAGGCGGGACCGGCAGGAGCCAGCAACACCCCGCACCGGCAGGAGCCAGCAACGCCTCCCCTGCTGCCAAAAAGCAGGAGGCAAGAACCCAGCTTCTCTGGTTTATCAGGGAAAGCTCTGTGGTGGGGTGAGAGGAGAGGCAGCCCGAGATCTGGATCCTCTGGAGGATCCAAAACCAGTGGTACTGGGTCGATCCCAGTGCTGGCACAGCAGAAGGCAGAGCCACACTCCCGTCACCGTGCTGGCTGGAGAACAGGGGAGCCACGAGCAGCTGGGAAACCCTTCCCCAGAAAACCGGGAAACCTTTCACCCGGGAGAACGGGGGAGCCACGAGCAGCTGGGAAACCCTTCACCAGGAATCTGGGAAACCTTTCACCAGGAATCTGGGAGCCCCAAGAAAACCTGTGTAGCACCAGCAGTCACGTGCAGCTCCCCAGAGGCACCAGAATTGCTGGGAAGGCAGAGGAGGCAGATGGCTGGAGGGGAATCCTCTGCCCCCGGGCCTTCCTCAGGCCCAGGTGGGACACAGATCCACGGGGAAGGTGGTCGGACGGGCAGGGAGGATCCCTGAGTGACAACCCAGGACAGCACAGCCCCTTCCCTGCATGTGCCCACGGGGGAACGCTGCCAGCAGCCTGTGACATGGCCACAACCAGCTCCTGTCCCACAGCCAGGGCAGCTCTCCCCAACCCAGGCCCCCCGGGGTCTCTCCTACCTCCCTCTGCCACCCCCAGGGTCACATTTCTGATCCATCCCCGAGCTTTGGAGGCTGGCTGAAGCTGAAGCAGGGTGAGAGAGCCTTTGACAGCTCCCCAGCAGCGACAGCACCTTGGGTGAGGTCTCCTGCGTGCCCATCTGCTCTTTGGAGGGTGCAGGAAGAGGAGACAACCCCCTTGGCAGGGAGAGGCTCAGCACGAGGGCAGACGGAGCTGCCAGAGCTGAGACTTCAGCCTCACCTCCACAAACATCAGCCGTGGCTGAGCCCCAGAAATCCACAGAGGGCTTAAATTTAGGAGAGGTTATTAGAGCAGCTCAAAGCAAGGCGACCTGAGCTCATTCCTCACCTCCTTCCTAACAGCCCTCGTGCCTCTCCCCCCCAGCTCCTGCCTCGTCCCCCCCTCCACGGGCGGACAAAGGGCAAAGCTGAGCTCCGAGGAGTGAGCTGGAGCTGGAGCTGGTCCAGCCCTCCCCGCGGGGCCGTTTGGAGCCGGGACAGAACACAGCTTGTTTCTGTTCCCTGCCAGGGCCGGAGCAGCGGCGGGGGCGGCCGC
>NW_008597765.1:1764-2123 GCF_000691845.1 Merops nubicus | reverse complement strand
GGCACGGGCCTCTCACCCGGGGGGAGCTCTTCCAGTCCAATGGGAGGCTGGAAGGCGTCCCCATGGACCCTCGTCGGCACGACCTGAGCCTCCCCACGCCTGCCAAAAGCCCCTTCTTGAGGAAGGGCAGGCCAGAAGTCAGAGGCTGGTAGCAGGAAGGGGAACAATAACTCGCAGGATGGATCTGCGAGAGGATTCCGGGCTGGAGAGCGAGCTTGATGAGAAGCAGCAATTCAGAAAACAGCTCGAGAGCCTCTTTCAGCCTTCCTCCCAAGCTCGCAGCTCTTCCCTGCGTCTCCCCAAGGAGGGGAAAGGATCTTCCCAGCCCGTGTTGCTCCGTCCAGAGAGGCCCCACCCGG
>NW_008597765.1:390-1582 GCF_000691845.1 Merops nubicus | reverse complement strand
CGCGGTCCGCCCCGCGAGGGAGCTCAGCAGCCCCAACGCAGGGCCCCGTGTGGTTGGGGACCGACTGAGCCCCCTCCCCAGCACACCCCAAAAAGCTGCTACCCCTGCGCTTGGTTTGTTCTTATCTCTGAGCAAATCGCTGCTGGGAGGGTGCCAGGAGGAGCCTGGGCTGGTGCTGGAGGTCTCCATCCAGGAGGTGTTGTTGGCGAGGCACCTCGGCACGCTGCGGGCTCTCACACAGCACCTCACCCCCAGGCAGCCCCCAAACTGCCCCAGCCAGCTCCCAAACTGCCCCAGGCATCCCCCAAACTGCCCCAGCCCAGCTCGCCACGATGGGAGACCTGCCACGACGGATACAGGAGGAGCTCCAAGGAGCTGGATCACTCCTCAGCTGAAAACAGGAGCCAGGGAAGCAGTAAATCACAGGGGGAAAGGCACAGACACCGAGCAGGCTTAGGACGTGTGCTGGCAGCGTGTCAGGCCCTGGTGGAGGTGGCTGAAGCAGAGAAACCTGCCCACCCGAGGCCTCACGGCTGCTACAGGTCAGAGCAAGGCAAGGGCACGAGGATTCAGATCCTCACAAGCAGGAACAAGGAACAAAGGTGTTGGGTTCCTGCCTGAAAGAGCAACTCCAGCAGCTGCTAGGGCAGCGTGGGGGCACACACGGGAAGAGAACCCGGGTGGGTGCCCAGGATAAAACACTGCCCTCGGTGCTGCTCCGTCCTGGACTGCCCAGGGAGTGGCTGGGAGAGCTCCCGAGAAGCTTCCTGTGGAGGAAGATGGAGCTCAGGCCTCCAACAGCAAGTTCTGGAGCTGTTGTCCACCTAGAACTCCATTGGCCCCTTGCCCCAGGAGAGGGAAGGGCCCTGTGGCCACCGTGGCTGCCTCCCTCTCACTCCAGGAGGACAACGTCCATCTGCTTTGGATCAGCACTTCCATTAACTCGAGGCTGGGTCTGTGATGGAACCTGCCTTGGAAACCATCTCCCAGGGGAAGGGAGGGGTCGCCCAGCCCGAGCAGCTTTCTCTGCAGCCTTCTGGTACAGCTCCAGCCCCAGCTGACATCCCCAGGCCCCCTCCAGGCCATCCACAAGGAGCAGGAACGCCGTTTCCCTCTGCTCCCAAGGCTGGGTGGATCTCTCCCGTGCCACATTACACCCTCTCCAACACGTCCAGGCCACCCCACCTTTCAG
>NW_008597765.1:0-377 GCF_000691845.1 Merops nubicus | reverse complement strand
GGGCTGCCTGCAGGGGTTTCCCCAGTGCCCCACGAAGGCCAGCTCCTCTTGGAGAGAAGTGGAGCCCCCTCCTAACAGGGACCTAACAAATGCTGAGCTGGTCACCTCTGTGTGACCCACGAAGCATCAGCAGGGGTAAGTTTGAGGCTGGAGCACTGCTCTGCCCACTCCCAGCTCCAGCACGCAGAGCTGAGGCTGCTCCCTGCTCCGTCAATCCCTCAGCCTGGGGGAAAATCCCTCTCCTAAGCCCCAAGCTTGCCCCTGGATGGAGAGCAGAAATTCCTCTCATGGAATTTACAGCAGGCAGCACAGCCCGGGCGCTGGGACTCAGCCCTGGCACCCCTGCTGCCACCAGGACAGGGACTGGGACGGGGGCT
>NW_008597764.1:0-1807 GCF_000691845.1 Merops nubicus | reverse complement strand
TATATATATATATAGATATTCACACGCAGACACACAAGATGCCTCTGGCCAAAGAGCCAGCACCTCCACAGCCTGCAGGGAGGTCACCAACCCTGCCACTAACCCCCCTCCTTCCTCTCCCCACGCACAGAGCTGGTTTTTCATGAGGGGAAAACCAAAAACTCTTTTTTCCCCTCAAAACAACAACCACACCCAGTGTGGGACCACCCCCGGGGGGCAACTTTGGGGGTGGCTTTTTGAGGTAGGGTGGCTAAAGCATCAGTGGGACCTGCCAGATGAGCAGGGTGCTGTGCGGCGACTCGCCGTGGAAGTTCCGGTAGCCCCGACCTCCCGAAACGATGGCCACCGAGGAGATCTCCTTGCGAGGGGCATCCCGGGAGCAGGGCCTGCTCCTGACCCAGACATCAGGGTCGTCAGCCATCTCATAGATGGATCCATCCTCTTCAGTGTGAGCTGTGGGGCCCCCGCTGGGCGCTTCCCGCACCGACAGCACGGCGACTCGCCGTGGAAGTTCCGGTAGCCCCGACCTCCCGAAACGATGGCCACCGAGGAGATCTCCTTGCGAGGGGCATCCCGGGAGCAGGGCCTGCTCCTGACCCAGACATCAGGGTCGTCAGCCATCTCATAGATGGATCCATCCTCTTCAGTGTGAGCTGTGGGGCCCCCGCTGGGCGCTTCCCGCACCGACAGCAGCTGCCCGGGGAGGTGGGAGGTGGAGCGGAGGCGGTACTGTAACAAAATCCCTTTTTTCCTCATTTCCCGAGGCAAAGGGCCGTCCAGTTCTGGGGGTTTCTCTTCTTCACCCTCCTCTTCCTCCTCCTGGTCGCCCTTCAGCACATCAGGTGCCAAGGTGCTCGAGGCGACTGCCAAAAACTCCACGGGGCCACCGTGCCCGTTGAGGGACACCATGCCTTTTCCTGCCCAAAAAAAAGAGGGAGTTGGGCTAAAAATGAGCCCCAGAATAAAGTTCTCTCCACATATTGACGTTTTTTTAGGTGCTTACCAGTGATTTTAGGGATCCCCTCCAAGCGGGGCACGGGCAGCAGCACAATGATGCCCTGGTCAGTGCCCACCCATAGAGAACCCTGGCAGATGAGGAGGCTGGTGACCCGGACGTGTTTTTGACCTAGAAAAAAGGCAAAAAAATAGAGGTTGAGGGATGAATTTGCAGCACATCATCCCAGCTAACCCATCTCCAGTGGATTTTTCATGGAGAACACATTCCAGAGCCCCCTCTCAAAAGCAAGGAGCAGCTTGTCACGAAGGTCTCCATCCCCGAGCGAGCGCTACAAATATAAATAAATAAGAGGAAAGGGGGGGAAAAAAAGAAGAAAAAGTGAGTTTTCTAATGGCAAATGAATATTTTATTGCCAGGACTTAGCGCTGCACGGTGTCGGACTCGGCGAAGCAATATATCTGTGGAGATGCAACTCTGGTTTCTCCAGGAGGACTTTATTAATGACCTGTCAAGTTAAAAAGGATGAGGGAGCGTGAGTTCCAAAACGCATTAATACCCAACGCTCGCTCGCCCAGGAAGAAAAGGAAGTGATAAATATTTTAACATGCCCTAAAAAAAAAAAAAAAAGAAGGAGAAAAAGTGACTTACATGAGTATGGTGTTTATAACTAATTACACAATTATGTCGCTCGGTAGCTGGAACAAGGAGGGAGCCAACCTTGGAAGCCTGGGGTGGGTGGGAGCTGGATGGGTGGACACGGTTGGTAAGATGGTGCTGGGTGCTGAGGGCAAGGGGAGTGGGGTGTGGGTGCATGCCCGGGGGACTAGAATGTGTGCATGGGGATGAAGA
>NW_008597763.1:4427-8806 GCF_000691845.1 Merops nubicus | reverse complement strand
GCCCCTACCTCGGTCCCGTCGAAAAAACCTTTTTTTTTTTCAGTAAAAATCTCGGATTAGGTCCCTACGTGCAAACACGGGGACGTGAAGGGAAAGGCGGGCGGGCCAAGCACGTCCTGTTCCTGCCGCCTGTCACAGTAACGCCTCAGAGACAAGAACTGGTCTCACCGTGTCAGCACAGCAAATTAAGAATTTGTGTTAAAACAACCTTAGCAAAGACCGCCTTGTACCCACAGAAAGATGCTGACCGCAGATCGGGCACCTCAATTCAAGCTTTTACCAGATTTTCAGTTCATATAAATATTTGACACACTTGTAACTATAAAAGCAGTAACTGAACATCTAATATAAGGCTAATTACATAGAACAGCCCACAAACCAGAAGCCGTTCTTAGCTCCTCTCAAACCAGAGCGAGTTACCCTGCAAAGGGTCAGATGGTCCCACATCCTCCTTTGCTGGTTTGTTCCCTGCTATGCATCTGCTATTGCATCAAAACTTCCCAAAGATTTAAAAATCACTTCCCTTAGGAAGCCATCCAGGCCTGCTGAGCATCACCCTGGGTCCCCTTTCCCCCTGTGCAACACACAGTAATCCTCCCCAACCCCATTTCTCTTTCTGCCTATGGCTAAATCCCACTACATAACTTCTGTTCCTCCTTGGTGTTTTGGAAGGAATCACCAGGATAATCCTGACCACAGGGATATTAACCATTTTCTTCAAAAAAAATCCACCCCTAAACTCAAGAGTAATACAATAACAGAGAACACCATAAAAAAAAGCACAAAAAAAGTTTAGAAAAAGGACTGCAACAATCTAGAAAAGTATCTGAAATCTAAATTCTTTCAGTCAGTATGAAAGCTTGGTGTGGGTTCCAGTTACAGTGGAAACACTCCCAATTTCATTGCATCCCACAACAATCCCTAGAATAACCTAATGATGCAATATCACCCTATTATTATGGCATTAAGTTATGACACTATCAATGGAAGCTTGATGGTATGTCACAGAACTGGCACTGCAATTGAATTAACCTGTGCTGTTAGGCAGAGGTTCAGTCCTCCCTTTTCTTTTTAAGAAGAAAAAAATACCAATTTCAGTACTTAAGGGAAAGAAAAAGTGCTTCAAATTTTACTCAGTTGAAAGCCTAAGACTATGCTTGTTCAGTTACCAGTAACTCCAAAGCTAGCAGAACTAGCTTTCTGCATTTAAAGCACTTTAATTTCTAGAACCAAAAGAGCTGTAAAGCTACCATTTCACAGCATAAGTGATCTGTGTCACTTGCTTGAGTCTTAAGTTTCGTGACTGTGAAATTATAAGGAACTTTAGTATCTCAAAGGAGCATTAAAACCGTAGATAAGATACAGAGGTGCCTCATGTTGACATCAGACTATGTTACTAGTTAAACCAGTTATATGTTTGTTTCAAGGAGGGATTATCCAGCTGGCTAAAGGCTGTGCTCCGTATGGCCACACAATCCAGGAGGCAGATTTATCATCCCAGACCTGCTTCAAACCCATCTGCAGAAGAACGAGTCCCAGACCACATGGGGAGAAAAAAACAAAGAACAAAAAACCCCCAAACCAACAAGTATATCACCACCCATAGACACATCCAATTACTGCCTGCCTTTACAGGCCAAAAATGTTTGTCAACCCCAACACATGGCCACACCTGCAGAGATTAGGAAAATTTGGAAGGAGCTGCTTGAAAACATACACTTCCATGTTGTCTGTTTTGTAAAACAAGTACAGTTCCACTACCATTGTGGACAAGAGTATTTCTACAACGGTGCATCAAGAAAATCACTGTGTTGCTTTCCAAGTTTGCACCTCTTCTCAAAAAATTCCACTGCAAAAGGACCAGATTTATATGAAACTGTAGTTTCTTTGTCTTTACCTCACTAGCAAATTTCACCATGACCACCAAATAAGCCAAAACAATCTTACTAGCTCAGATGCAGTCTAGTTCCACAGAAGGAAGATGTTTTGAACCTGTGCAAGAGAAGTGAACAATTTTATTATGTTCTATTAGACAAAGAGAGCATTTTATTATTTAGAAACCTGAAGAAAGCTTTGAATGTGTGTATGTTGGTGTACTGCTAGCACCCAGAGAATCAGGCAAAACTGGCATCTATCATTAGGTTCAGGTAGTAGTCAAAGAAAAAAATAGTCCTTATACTAAACAGTATCAGTAAGATTAAAGTCAGATTAAAATAGTCTTAAATAAACAGATGTCATGGTCTGTTACAGACTTCCAGGTCTGCTACTGGTATGTAAGTAGTTGCAAAGAATAACATAGATAACTTACTATGTACAGATCTTAAAAAAGGAGCCAATTACCTAAGTTCAGCAATATTTCAATAGCCTCTCTTTTCTGACCTCCTCTTCTACATTCTCCTGCTGCAGCCAGACCTGCTCCTTTTCATCTGCTCACCTTTCTAAATTTGGGCAAATCTTGAGCAGCCTGTCACATGCTCCCTTTTCCAAGCAGTGTTCATTTACATGGTTTTTCTCTAGCCTGGGACGGGGGCAGAAACAAACAGCAAAATTGTAGGATTTGCATTTTTTTTTCCTGATGTTAGTTTGTGCATTTAAAAAAAAATAAATCTTAAAGCATAGTATATATTTTACTTCAATGAATTCTTATACCCTTCTGCAATCAGTACATTTGTGAGTTAAATAGCTATCTTCCCTCTTTTGCCATTAAAATCCTCACAAGATTGAAAAGGGTCAAAATTTTTGTCCAGACTTAGCAGACACAGTTATAACAGTTATTCATAGACTACATGAAACTACTATAAAGACAAGTTAGTTATTAGCAACCCATCTTCCCACTAAAAGAACTGTTTTCAAAATAGTGTGACCTGAAAGTCAAACTAAACTCATCTTTTTAAAAATTAGTAAGATTTATAGATTCCAGGAAACATCACAGTAAAGTCTTCCCAACTTGTTCTGAGCAGAAAAACAACAGTCTACTTGAATGAATACAAAAAGTTTGGTGTTTGTTTATTTGTTTATTGAAAAGACCCTTTCTTTGATCAAAAGCTGTCACTGACATGAGAGGCTGACAGTCCATTAAATCTCACAACAGTAAATTAATTCCCTCCAGAAATACTCACTGTAAGCAAACTGTACACTTGATACCCCCCTCACCCCCATTTCTCCTCTCTATATTTTATATTTCAGGATTGTTTGCTATTTTTATTTCAACAACAGATGTAACTTCCAAATATAGATAATTTTCTTCAATGTCCTGGTACACAGGAAAATGTCTCAGGAACATATCCTGTTTTGAAGTTAGTAAACCTGGTTTCAAGTTCCTTATTTGCCCTTTAACTGCCTTCCTTTTCCTCTGCAATTGAAGATCTAACAATCTAGTAGAAATGATTCTTCACACCGTCTCCCTATGCCTGAACAAACCTACTTAAATTCTTGCTCTAGTTATCAACAGGCCATCAGAGATTTCTCTAAAACTCATGGTTCCACTACCATAGCTGCTTTTTCAGCCACTCTACCTCCATAAAACGGTGCTCCCTTCAATTTTTCTTGACAGTTTTGTTGTGGTGAACAGAATTCCAAGAACTCCAAACCAGCAAATAATTCAATCCTGAAAGCTTTGCCAACATACGATGGGTGTTGGAAGATCTCTGTAGAAACAAACTGAAACCACTGATCAATTAAGCAAAGGCATGTGCCATACTTTTACTAATACTTCTGAGTACCTTTAACATAAAGAAAAATTATTTTAATGATTCAGACAAGCTTTAGTTACTTTATCCATTGCTCTAACCTCCAGATTATACATATATACTACAAGGAAAAAATAAAGTTTTAATTATCTTTGTTTCATTAATAAAAAACAAAACCAAAATGAACAGTATTTCAATACAGAATTCTCAAACACCAACATAAAGAAAATACTAAATTACTTTGAACATTCTTCATGGTTTTTATGGCTTTTGATGAACCAGAGCCCTAAAATTTTATGGGCAGATATAAAATTTACCACCTGAAAGGCAGTGTAAAGTGTTAACTCCAAAACCTTAGTTAACTGAGACAATTAAGCAAGAAATGTTACTTTTTCTTTGCAACTCCAATTACATGAAACTTCTCCCCAACTCAATGCTTCCCTACAGCACTAAAAGGCAGGATAGGTATTTTGACATTCATATGAAACAAAGAAAGAACAGAAATAAGTTGAAATGCAGATGGTAGTCGACAGGACTATGGATAGCAGTTAGCAGGCTACAACACAAAATGTCTCCAAGTGACTTGAATTTAACTTACCACAGAAATTAACAACAATTAGTAAGTGCACTGGAAAGTGCCTGACTGCAGGATACTTTCAATAAAGAAAAAACAACTGGTTTAAACTACTG
>NW_008597763.1:0-4396 GCF_000691845.1 Merops nubicus | reverse complement strand
CTCTTCCTTTGTCAACCATACTTTTCACATGTCCCTTTTTTTTTTAAGTGCAAGGCTTACTTCTAACAAAAAGCAAGGAACTTAGAACTTCTATCCATTCAATTATGCCAGTGAAATCACTTGCAATTACTGTTTTGTGGTCCTCAGCATCCAGTTTTGGAGGACATCTTAAAGAAGTCTGCACATCTGCTGAAGAGGCTTCTTGTCAAGCCAACATTCTGAGACTGGATGTTAATCTCCAGCTCTCACCAGCTGTTTGTCTCAACCAGACTAGGCTGGCAGTCCCTATTTGTTTGTTGGTTGGTTTTGTTACAAATTCCTGAAGACTCATTGTCTTAAGATCTCAGAGTTGCTGCCAGGAGGTTGGGTAGAATCACTGATGTACAGCCTTAGGTGAGTCAAAAATAAATACTACAAATCTGAGCAATCACTTCTCCACCCCTTCACCAGTCAGTAGCAGCAAGAACTGGTATAGACCCATCAGTGTTCCACTACAACAGAGATTTTCAACAAACCCTATATTTTATCAATAAAGCACAGTCCAGTTGCTTTGTTGATGAAATTGCATTATTAGAGTTCCTGTTTCTCTCCACTAACCACAGTAGAGTTGGGCACCACAGGAACTTTATTACTTTCAGCAAAAGCAGACTCAAAAGCAGCTTCCTGCTCCTCTAAAGTCACAGTAGCAGCAGATCCTCCAACAGATTTGCTGGTACGGGCTGGCCGGTGCTCTCTAATCCTTTGCAGATCCACTGTTCTTCTACCTTTTTTTTTGCCCAGGATTTTGATGTAATTAGCTGGCACAAGTCCTGTTGTTTGGCCATCATAACTAGCCAAAAGCCAACCACGGATTTTGGGTTGTTGCTCTGAAGAAGAAAATACAAACGCATTGAGTTACAGAACAATTCAAAACATATTGCAGTTGAAGCACAAACACACCAGAAGGCAGATGACACAACAGCTCACTGCACAGAGAAAGTAACTCTATGGTAAAAGGTGAATACAAGTTACTTCACAGAGCAATGACTAGGAGCTCCACTGGTGAGGTGAGCCAAAGAGTACTGAGGAGCAGGTCGTTCCAAAGTCGACGACACCACTGGACTGCAAATGCCCAGGGATGTTCACAGTTGTGCAGCACACGTGTGGGACAGGTAACCACAAGGGTAACCACAAAGTACTCTGTGAGTAAGTTTGCACTCTGTCATATCAGGGAAATTCAACAAAACTATTCTGCAAGTTTTATTGTAATGCAAGTAGTGACTTATGAAGAAAAAAAAAACCAGTGTGGATGAAGAATCTGGTCAAATAAGGTGGGATTGTTTTTTTGTTTTAATTTTCAGACTAACAACCTGACTTCACATGCCATTAAAAAGTAGTTACAAAATTAAAAGTTTACCTTTGGGTGCCAATTTTAGCATGTCACCAGCACGGAAAGAAATTTCTTCTTCTGAGAGAGCACTGAAATCATATTCTGCTCTTCCAACCACGTGGTCATCTTCTCCACTCGCCCAGTTACTAGATACTGTTTCCAGAAAGAAATTAACAGTTTATCTGCTTTGAATGATGAAGTTGGGTGGGTGTTCTTTAAAGGCAAATAAAGAAAACATGAATGTCCTAGCTAAAACGTTTCCAATAGAGAACTGACAAGAGTAATAAAACAAAGCATGATTCGTTGAGTCAATTCATCCAACACTTCCCCACCACCACCCCAACTGCCATATCTAACAGAAACAAAAATAGAAACAAAGTATGATTTTGGAATCACACAAAACTGACCATGAAACTGCACCCTAAATCAGCAACAGGCTACTTCTTGTACCACATGCCTAAAATTCAGTATTGCTCCCCAGTAAGTGTTACTTCTATTACTGTAGCACAAGATCAATCGCTATGCATGTGGTAACAAAAGGAGCACTGTATGAGCTGCACTCCTCTCGTGCTGCAGACCATCTTTACCTGTTTCTTCATTACTGTACGTAGAAAGCAGTTTCCAAATCAGGTAGGGACCTCCCAAGATAACAGCAAAGAAGAGGAAAATGGGCCAGGATTTCGCAGAGGTAGCCGCCCTGTCGTCGAGGCCGATGCGAGCCACTGTCCCCTCACTTTCAGCCCACAAATCCTCATTCTCCGAGCTCTTCCTCAGCCCTAGTAATCGTTGCAGACGTTGGTAGAGATACCTTATAGTTCTCACCAAAGCAAAAGCTGAGAACACCTTTGTGAAGTGCACTTTGAGGCGGGAGAAGTGATTGGCTACATCCAACACAGCTCTGAAACTGTTGTACACGGCTGAGAAGGTGGCATCCATCATCATGCTGACGGAGGCAAAGGCATGCACGATGCTTTCGATGGACTGGAAGGCACCCCTGCTGCTCTCCTCAGCCTGCTGCACAAACCTGCTGGGAGGAATGTCATCTGTACGAAAGCGGTTGTAACCCAGACTGCCGTAGCCGTAGCTGTAAGGGCTATAGCCTCCATAAAAAGAGGTTCCATATGAACCATAGGCTGGAGAAAAAGAACTAGTATATGCTGGCCTGAAAGTGCTCAGATTACTGCTCCTCGTTTGCTGGGATGGTCTGGGCAAAACAGGTGGAGGTATTCGTACAACCGCGGGTTGTGCAGGCCTGGTCAGCAGGTTGTCACCGAAGTCAGCAGACCTAGACAAAGTCAGACAAGCAAGGTAAGTACACAGAATAACTTTGTATTTTCAGTTCCCCAGAGTTCTTGGCCGACTACAGGAATACGACAGCACGTTTCAGTAGGGCTAAGATAGGGAACCTGGTAGCCAGACACTCAGTACATTGCACAACGGTTGTGGGAAGAAAATTCTTGTTGGGAAATAGAGGTCTTTCATGGGAAGGAAAACATGGAACTGCAGCACATCTGAAACACACGTGGCACAACTTTCAGTCTATTGCATTGACTGAGCCCACCAAACCTGATGCTTTAACACCTACGTGATTTTTCTGCACACAACAGCCTCTCACGTGCACGACCAGGGAGATTTATGAACTTTTCAGTCTGAAAGCTCTATTTCCAACACTTGTTCTCAACTCAGGAAGAAAGTTGGAGAGCTTTGAACCCACTCTTCGGTGGTGTGACCTAATTGAGAATCCAAGCAATTCTACAACAACACATGCAAGGACTTCAGGCTCCCTGTTTTCCCCACTATCCAAACTATCTAATTACCTTTGTGTAGCATGTCAAGGGTCTGAATCTACTACTCTTAACTGTTGGCAGAAAGAGCTATTATGAGCCAATTATTTGTTTTTAATTTAGCAAACTTTTGTTCCTTTGTATGCCTGTCAGTTTAAGTCATTTTATCTATGCCCTTTGTAATAAGGCTGCAAGTACTAGACTAGTATCTGACTTCTGTCAAGCAGCTGTCCAACTTCTGTCATCTCATTAAAAAGCTAATCACACATTATCATCCTAGAAGTTAAATGTTTGGGTCATTTCCCCTGTTTAGTGCCTCATCCAGTGACTCCCCACTTCTGCAGTCCATTAAAGTCATGGGAATAAACAAAAAAAATTAGTAACTACAGCCAAGTTTGAACTGCTACAGAGCTGCTTCTTTCTGCACTGCTTTCAGTATGAAACATGCTTGCCACACTCCTTCTGTATGAAGTAGGGAACAACATCCTCTCAGCAAAATGTAGAGGATTCCACAGCAAAAAATAATACTTATATCTGTATGCTGTTTGGTTTTTCCATCATAGACTCAGCAGTTAAAAACGAGCAAGAAAGTTATTATCACAGAAAACAGGGGTACTGTAACTTATAAAGCAATACTACAGTCCTCTCCCCAATAGTCACCGTAGGGCACCTCACATGAAAGCTGCTTGAAGCAATTTAAAATGAGCTAGATAATTCCCCCCCCCCCCAAGAAAAACTAACTTCAAGTTTCTTGCTCAGCAAGCTTCAGCTTGCAATGGAAGCAGCAAAGTTGCTGCTGAAGTGTTTAGTCTTGGGCTAACCTTTTGCCCAGTTTCGTCTCACTCTAATTGCACTCGCCAGCAGCAAATGAAAAACATGTCCTATCTTAAGCAAGCTCTCCTTGAGTTCTGATAAAAGCGACGGAGTTTACAAACGCTTTCTGTCCAACGTCCTTCTCCATGAGCCAGCTGGATTGTCTGGAGAAGCTCAGACTGGGGGTGGTGCGTGAACAGACCACAGATTTACACATCCATCTCCTCCAGCTCCCGGCGGTGACACACAGCTTCTCCACTCCCCGCGGCACGCACGCTCACACGTATACGATATAACACACTGACAGAGACACGGTAAATAGCGCCCAGGAACGGCCAGCACGCTCTGCCACTCGCAGCAAGACGTATCGTTTCCCTCCACCACATTAAAGGTGCAGCTACAGACACCCGCCCAGCGCCTCGCAGGGGCC
>NW_008597762.1:0-2047 GCF_000691845.1 Merops nubicus | reverse complement strand
CCCCCGGCACTGCCCTCTGCCCGCCCCGCCAGCAGGACTCCGCTGGGCAGCGCTATGGAGAGCCCCTGGAGACTCCACAGTAATGACAGGGCTCTGCTGCCAAAACCCAATCCGTGTGCCCACCTAAATGAGACCAGCACTTTTCTTTTTTCCCAAAATATCGAAATATCGCTTGGTTCCTTAGTGCACTCTTCTACTTTTGCAAATGACTCTCTCAGGCAAAAATCTGTTAAACACATATTTTAAATGTATAAGCAGAGCTGCACCTCCCCCTTCCCCCCAGATTTTCTGTATTCAATTCATCAACTCCTACTGTATTTCTGACTCCAACTCAAGAATAAAACTTTTCCTCAGCAAAGGAGTTCCTGTGTATAGTAGTATAGAGGCAGATAAGATCCTGCTCCTTGATTTTCAGATGAACACTAGACTCTTTCTTCTCAAATGATATTTTGATAAGCAAGCCAAATATCATTCTAGACTACACAGTGTATTTTTGAAAAGACTCTTGCTAGGCTTCTGTTTATGACAATGAAAATACATATACATACACTTTTAATATCCTGCTGTAAATATGCAAAGTGGAAGCTTTACTTTTTCCCTCTTATTTTACAACATCAGTGGGTGCCTTTCAAATATTAGTGCATCATTTGTCCACAAAAGTTAACAATTTGTATCATGCAACAACCAGGAATAAACCACAATGTAAAAAGAGAGCATTTTTTTTTTTATCCATATACATCTATTTCTTCAAAATAACACAATTTTTAGATGGAAAAAAAAGATATTTTATAGCATCTACCCAGGTGGTATTTTGCCTCAGCTAAGTTGATGAGTTTGTGTACTAGATGTAAGCAGGAAAAAATCAAATAGCTGGCTGCAGTTAAATATTTATCACAGACTTTCACTACGCATGACAACACACCATTTAATTATTCAAATTACACCTGCTTTTATAAAAATAGTTTTCAAGTCAGGGCATTTCTAATGGTTAGTTAGATATGTGTTGTTTGAGCTGCAGTCCCTGCAATACGATGAGCCCTCTTGCCCTGGCCTGAACCATTAGTCCAATGCGACCGCTTAAAAATACACACACAACAAAGTGCTTCCCTGTTCTGACTCAAACACTCCACGTCCTACAGGTACAAGGCCCTGGGCACTGTCAAAGGGACCTGCCAAACAAATTTCGGGATCTGCTTCTCGATGACTGTGTCACCAGCAGAAATGGACCTGCAGCCCCAGTAGGAGGGTGTTGTTGAAGCTGGGAAGGCTGCAGCAGACACCTGGGACCCGGCGCTGGCATCCCATTAACTATTCACCAGTCAGGACAATCTTCCCATGCGCGTTTGGATGAAGTCTCAGCCTCCTGAACTAACCAACCTGAGGAAAGCTGCAAGGTCTCCCCTCAGATGATTCTGGCTGCTCTGTCAGGAGCACTACTCCTCCTGCTAACAGGCATCCACAAGCCCTTGACAGAAGATGCACACCCTCAGGAGCTTCCTTCTAAGGCTGTTGAGTCTAGAGAAAAGGAGGCTCAGGCTTCTGGCTCTCCACAGCTCCTGACAGGAGGCTGGAGCCAGGTGGGAACTGGGCTCTTCTCTCAAGGAACAAGTGACAGGACAAGAGGAAATGGCCTCAAGTTGCCCCAGGGGAGGTTTGATGTTGGAGCTGAGGAACAACTTCTGCACCGGGGTTGCCCAGGGCTGTGCCAGGCTGCCCAGGGCAGTGGTGGAGTCCCCACCCCTGGAGGGGTTTCCAAGCCGTGGAGATGTGGGGTGAGGGACACGGGGCAGTGGGGACCTGGCAGTGCTGGATTAATGCTTGGACTTGATGATCTTCACGGTCTCTCCCAACCAAAACAATTCTGATACCGTCTTCCCCTCCAGCTCTCCCCTGCCATTTACTGTGCAGGACGGACCTCTGGACCGGAGCCACCGCGAGCTGCGGTGTGTCCTCAGAGGCCCCGTGTGCTGGAGGCCGAGCCACGGGCCGGCGGGTTCCAGCAGGGAGCAGAGGCAGGGCACAGGTCCCCGTGCCACCCGTGCCCACG
>NW_008597761.1:0-8585 GCF_000691845.1 Merops nubicus | reverse complement strand
CTCCTTTACCCCCAGCCCCGGCTTCGCCTGGCGCCGCGGCCCCGGGCTGTGGCCTCTGTCTTCTCGCCGCAGGTCGAGGTGCCGCCAGCCCCGCGGGCATCGCCTGGGGTAGTTCACTCTACCCTGATATGAGGGAGGTTATCTCAGATACACTTGCGTGTTTTCCCCAACTTAAAAGCATTATTAGGGCGAGTGCAGCGAGAGGTGAAGGGTAACTCTGGGAAATATTAGTGCAGTGAAAGACAAGGAATTGCATTCTAATCAGCAGAGGACTTTGCAACCGTGGTTTGTGTTCATAGGGTGCACAGAGGTGCAGCTGGGTGGCTTTTCTTAAAGTTACCTAAGGAAACCTCCCAAACATCTTGCATGGTAACATGAGAGAGAAAGAGTATAAAGATTTCATCCTTCTCTTGGTAGGTTCTCATCTGTCGGAATTACCGTGGAGATGTGGACATGTCAGAGGTGGAGCATTTCATGCCCATCCTCATGGAGAAGGAAGAAGAGGGGACTCTCTCTCCTATCCTGGCACACGGAGGAGTTCGGTTCATGTGGATTAAACACAACAACCTCTATCGTATCCTTTGTGTCTCTCACATGTGCTGTCACCCCAAGTGCTGCTCTGTTGTTCTCCTCCTTGTCTAAATGCCAAGCTACAGAGTGGGAGGCTATTAAATAAAGTCACTTTAAGCTTTACATAGTGGCCTGGGTAACACCAGCAGCACAGGGTGCAAAAAAGCTTTTATATTCATTTTCCTCCAAGAAATGAATGTTCCCCTTCCTATATACAGCACAACTATTGCTAGTTAATGAACTCTTTTTTGTGTTTGCCAGCTCTGATTGTCTAATGGCTTTTAAAAATGAATGTAGGAGCCTTTTTTTCTTTTAAATGGTGACTCTGAAGACATTTTCCTGAACATCCTTTACCAGTTGTTGCAACTTCTAAGAAAAATGCTTGTGTGTCACTGGTGTTTTCATTTTTATATAAAGTAGTTCAGGTGAGTGAGATATTTCCCAATCAGCCTCCCTCTTTTTAGTTCAGTCTAAATCTGCTGTAAATACAAGTGCCTAGAGCTTTCACACTGTTAAAGAACTGGGTGGTAATACTTTATATTTGATTATTTTGTAGAGCTATCTTCCTAACCACTAATAATGGAATTGATATTTTGTAGCTGAGTAGGCAAAGGATGTGACACAACCCTGTAAGTAGCTGCACAAGAGCTGGGAGCACAGAGGAGATTTGTGAACTTGATGCATGAGTAGTGGTGTATCCCCTAGACTCTGTTTGGTCCATCTGCACCTGGCATGAAAAATATTTCCTCCAGAATAAATATTTTTCATAATAGTGAAGAGTTGCTTCTAGGATTCTCTAGCTCTCTTTTTCACTGAGGTGGGTTTCCTGAGGCTGAGCTCTGAACAGAATGGTGTTTTGTGAATTATGGGGGTTGATTTGGGGCTTCCTCAAAATTATTCTAGATGGAATAATTCATTTTGAACGTGCTGTGCTTCCTCAGTTAACATCCTCCTTTTTCCTTTCCCTTCTGTTGTCTCATTCCAGGTTTTTTCTGAGTATTTCAAGGAGTTGGAAGAAGAGAGCATTAGGGATAATTTTGTTATTATTTATGAGTTGTTAGATGAGCTTATGGATTTTGGTTATCCACAAACCACTGATAGTAAAATTTTACAAGAGTAAGTATCATTCTGCTTCAGTTACAGTGCCAGACTCCTCTGGGAAGTTTTGAACATTCTTCTGTACACAAAGAAATGTTTTGCCTTGATCTGGTTGTAAAGAAATAAAACCAACTTAATCTCCCTTTTTCCCTGCCATTAGGTACATCACTCAGGAAGGTCACAAACTTGAAACTGGAGCTCCCCGTCCACCTGCCACCGTTACGAACGCTGTGTCGTGGAGATCAGAAGGGATAAAATACAGGAAAAATGAAGTGTTCCTGGATGTTATAGAGTCTGTTAACCTTTTGGTGGGTACCTTTTAATGAGAATTTTAATAGCAAGTGTGGAAAGGGGCTTGTTGTCTGAAAACCTGTGGTAAAAAGTCAGGCTGGTGAAATCTTTCCTCTTCATCTGTGTGCCGTTAGCTTTCCTCTTCTGATTCTACTGGGTTAATTACTCAGGAGAAAGACAGCCCAGAGAACCTGGGAGGTGGGGAAGGGGGTGGGGGTGTTGTTGGAGTATCCCATCAGAGTGATCTTATTTTTCCCTTTCTGCCCAGGTCAGTGCCAACGGGAACGTGTTGAGGAGTGAGATCGTCGGGTCCATTAAGATGCGAGTCTTCCTCTCGGGGATGCCCGAGCTGCGCCTGGGTCTGAATGACAAAGTTCTCTTTGACAATACAGGCCGTGAGTGCTTCAGTGCTACCTCCATAATGATCAGGAAAGGTGTCACCTGAAGGCTTAGAGTTTGGGTTGCTTGGGGATTTGTTCTAAGGTGAGAGAAACACTCCCAATTTCAGTGTAGAAAGCCATGTTAGGTTTTGCGTGGTGGTTCAAAGCCAAGGTGGAGTACAACAGCAATACATGGTGACCACTGAGGCTTCCTCATCAACCTTGGTTGGGTCTTCTGTGGTCCTAAAAACCCACAGCAAGCTAAAGATAGTTTGGGCTGAGAGGGAGGAGTGTCAGCAGGCAGCTGTGAAACTGGCTGTGATGAGCCTTAGGACATCGTTTGGTAACCCCATGAAACGTGTTGTTTTCTGCTAGGTGGCAAAAGCAAATCAGTGGAACTGGAAGATGTGAAGTTTCACCAGTGTGTTCGTCTCTCTCGCTTTGAAAACGACAGGACAATCTCTTTCATCCCCCCTGATGGAGAGTTTGAGCTCATGTCCTATCGTCTGAACACCCACGTGAGTCTGGATGTTTGCATTGCTGTGTGGTGAGGGTTCACCTGGTAGGCAGAGTTGCTGCTGGCCTTCCCTTCATTTTGATTCCTTAAAGTATTGCCAGCATAATAGTTTTCAAGTCAACTGTTAATAGCAAAGCTTTGTGCTCCCTCTTTTTGGAGGAAGTAAGAATGAGTTCAGAAACCTGGCAATAATTCTCTGTCTTTTCAGATACTATGGAAACTGTTTCTGTGATAATATATATTTATATATATATTGATTTTATATAGTAAAGTGAACATATGTGATTGTAACATATAATATATATGAAGTATATTAAAAAATAGCCCTTCCTGTGATGATTATAGTATTTTTAAGCTCTGTGATGTGATGTCAAGCACAATGAATTGCCACATTGACAAGGGCAGTGCTTGTCACTCAGTTTTCTTAGAGTGTGCTAGCCACAGAGACAAGGACAACTTCCCTTGCAGAGAAGGAGAAATTCAATCTAGAGAAGGGCTGGAATGTACAAGTGAGATGGGAGACAACATGAAAAGTTTAGTATTGTTTTTTTTATTTTAAAGGCAGTAGTTTGAATTAGTTATTTTTAGGTCTTGTAGTTCAGTCTCTGGTGTGTTAAATCATCAGATATTTTGGAAAGTGTTTGTAGTAGGGATTGATCTGAGATGTACCTTTTTAAGGCTGTAATTCTTGTGACACTTGGTGCTTGGCCTATCAATCCTTGCTTGGTTAGATCATTTTTTTATTCCTAAAATCACATCTCCTTCATCCTTTCAAACACCACAGACTTTGTGGTTTCAGTGTTGATCCTGCAGGGATCCCATTCCTGGGAATGAGTTGCTTTATGTGGAAGCAACATTTTCATGTGTCTGTCAAAAGTAAAACCTTACAGCTCTTGTGTGTTTTTCCCCCTTTAGGTGAAACCACTGATCTGGATTGAGTCTGTGATTGAGAAGCATTCCCACAGCCGCATCGAGTACATGATCAAGGTGAGAACTGCTCCAGCAGTGGTGCCTCCTCTCAGTCTTCATGTCTGCCCAGAGCTTCCCCAGCACAACCTGCAGCTTTGCACAAGTGTTTCGTGTTCCTGTGGGACTTGCATCTTCTGGAGAACTTCATTTCTCACTTCTCTGTTCCAGCTTGGTTGTTTTCAGTGTGGAGCTTGGGGTGGAGGGGAATTGTGTGAAAATATTGCCTAATGGAAATGTTTAGGGGATTGCTTTTCTCTGTTTTTTCTTTTCCTTCTTCAGGCAAAAAGTCAATTTAAGCGTAGATCAACTGCCAACAACGTGGAGATCCACATCCCAGTCCCAAACGACGCCGACTCCCCAAAGTTTAAAACCACTGTTGGAAGTGTCAAATGGGTCCCAGAGAACAGTGAGATTGTCTGGTCCATTAAATCCTTCCCAGTGAGTGTTATTTTTAGTCTTATCACCTAAGGGTGTAATAATTAGTTCATGTTAATGGTTTATGAATGCTCAGGCTCTGCCTGGAGCAAATCCTGATAGTATTAGATAAGCAGGAGTGGGCTCTTCCTCTTTTCCCTTGGATGAAGGCTCAGAGCTTGCTAACAGAATCTGAGATACTGTTTATATTTTTTTGTTTGTTTTAACTGGGCTAATTTTTCAGGATGAGTTTAGAGAGCAGATTTTTGAGCGTTGTCTGTGGATGGTGTAATCTCTTGGCCTAGATTTAGCAGCAGCTGGTTTAGTTTGTCAGACTCTGCTTCTTGGGTGGTTCCATCAGCCTGAGCTCTCACAAATGCTGATGCTGCAGCAGTTCATCACAATGGTCAGTAGCACCAAAAAAATTCCATTATTTTTTGTTTGTTCTTCTCTTTGAAAACAAAGCTGGTCTTAATTTGACCTGCATCTTTAAAAAGTATATATTTTAAGTAAAAATGTGTGTTCACTGCTGAAGTGGTTAGTGGAGTTCAGCAATTTGACATGAACAAAAGTATTTGTGTTGTGGGAAGCTTTTTGTTTCAAGGAAAAAAAAAAAGCTGTCTCTTTTGGGTAGGGTGGGAAAGAATATCTGATGAGAGCTCACTTTGGACTTCCAAGTGTTGAAGCTGAAGATAAGGAAGGAAAACCTCCCATTAGTGTAAAGTTTGAGATTCCATATTTCACCACATCAGGAATCCAGGTTAGTAGCTGAAAACAGAAATGCTGTTAATGTGCTAAGCTCTTCAGTACCCAAGTTTGTCATAGAATGGGTTGGGTTGGAAGGGACCTTGAAGATCATCTAGTTCCAACCCTCCTGCCATGGGCAGGGACACTTCCCACTAGATCAGGATGCTCAGAGCCCCATCCAACCTGGCCTTGAACACCTCCAGTGGTGGGACATCCACAGCTTCCCTGGGCAACCTGGGCCAGTGTCTCACCACCCTCAGAGTGAAGAACTTCTTTACATCTGATCTAAATCTCCCCTCTTCCAGTCTGAAGCCATTGCCCCTTGTCCTATCACTACAAGCCCTTGTAAAAATCCCTCCCCAGCTTTCTTGCAGATACTGTGAGGCCACCAGAAGGTCTCCCTGGACCCTTCTCCCCTCCAGGTTGAACAACCCCAGCTCTCAGCCTGGCCTCGCAGCAGAGGCTTCCAGCCCTCAGTCCATCTCCGTGGCCCCTATCTCCTCTTGATGATTCCTGTTTGAAGTTATCCATAAAACATATTTTTGACCAGAAAAATACTTTTTCTGTTGACACCAAGTGCTGCTTGGCTGACGTGGGAGACCTCATCTCTTAACCTGTCTGCCTTGCCAGGTCCGCTACCTGAAGATCATTGAGAAGAGTGGCTACCAGGCTCTCCCCTGGGTCCGTTACATCACCCAGAATGGGGGTAAGTGTCTGTCACAGGACACCAGCTGGCTTGATAGCAAGTAAAAGTGGGGTTTTTTTGGCTTTTTGTTGCTTTCCTAATCCAGCCTTTTCTGGCGTGGAAGCGGGACTGCCTGCCGCTGCCTCAATCACTCTAGAGCTCGTGGTTGTGGCCATTCTAAGCAAAGATCTGGGTTTATTTTAGATCATTTCATCCTGTTTTGCTGCTCTGCTTTACTCCTTTCAGTGAGACAATTTGCTAAAAGTGTTTTTTTGGGTATTTCCCTCCCCTCCTTTACAGACTACCAGCTTCGCACACAGTAGAACACCTCGTGAGCACCACAGAGGACAGAACTTCAGGCCTGGGATCTGTTTGCAGAAGCTTCTGTGGTACTGAGAGCTGTGAATGTTGTTGCCAAGGGTCTTATTTCTGCAATCTTGGATGAGGCAGGAGAAAGATTGGAAATGTACTTGTTTTCAATAATGTGTTTGAGCATTTTGAACCATTAGTATTGATTGTGTGAATATTTATTTCATCCTTAGAACATGCTGATCTTGCTGCTAAATGCTAATGACGTTAGGAGTAGCAGTTACCTTGAGGAGCCAGGAATTTGGAATGAACCTTGAGAATGTCTTGTGGATGCCTTGTCTGTTACGTCTGCAAAGTTTCTAGGACACATTTTAGGATCTCTGAAGACATTGGCAGCGTTAACGCTACAAATTAGGGAGATGATTGTGCAATTCAATGACTGCTGAACATCCAGTTGGATTTAGCCCAAGGTATTTATTTTTTTCTGGGCATATGGGTGCCTTAACTCATTCAAAGCTCTGTTAACTTATAAAAACTTACAGAATATGAGTTAAAAACTATCTGAAGTCCCAACACACTGTTTGCTCTTTTCACATGGTTTCAAACCAATGTAAAGCAAACCCTTTACTTGAAAGGGTTTGGAAACACAAATATGGGTTTGTTGAAGACTTAGCTGAGAACAAGAGATCATGGAAGTGAAAGTCTATGGGAAGGTCTCTGTGGAAGCAGAGGGATTGCTGGTGTGAGGTGGTTGGAGTGTGGAGGGAAGAGTTTTAACCCAGTGACACCCCTGGGCTGTGGAAGCCCCATGCCAATTGACTAATATTTGCTTTTTTAAACATTTCTGTTTATAACACAATTTCAAAACTGAAAGAGGAGGAACAAGACCTTAACAATTCAAAGAAAAAAAGACCAAAATCGTTTGGGTAGGAAGATTATTGGGGTTTTTTTTTCAGTTATTATTTTTCCAGGTAACAGTAATATACTCCAACCTCTCCTGAAAAATTGTCATTTATGAAGAGACTGATAAAAATACAGTTGCCATCTTCCTTCCAGCTTGCCTTTGTGTTAATTTAGGGCAAATATTTCCCTTTTTTGCTATAGTTTGCTAGAATTGTTTCACTTTATTTGCCCTAAATAGGCTTTCTTCCTCAGGCTTTTCCATTTGTACACAACTATTGCTACAGCTTCCTGGCAGGATAGAGAACAGTTCCAAATGTTATACTGAAAGGTATTATTTTTTTTTACATGCCATTTCATTTTTTTCTGATAAGCTAAGCTTGGCATGGGTGTACATAGTTCTTTGGATTTTTTTTTTCAGACAAACATTGACAGTTATCAGTATTTACTTTCAAATGAGTTTTAAAATGTTTTGGGTTGAATTTAGTACTCCTGACAGATGCTAAACTCAGAATCTACATACATGTCTGCCAACATGATGCAGCACACTGTGCACAAGGGTCTGCACACCACTCTGACAGTCCTCGACTCTCCCAGGAGACTCTGGAGGTGCCTCAGTCGTTGTCACCACTAAAACCTTGTAGACTCTGTAACACAGGGAGAGATCTGTGTATACAGCATGTTGTTAGCAAAAAATCAGCTCAGTTCCCCTGGGATGCAGGTGCTGTAAGATCTGCCTCAGCAAGGGCTGACCCCAGAAGGGGTGTAGGCAGTAACAGCCAGCAGCAGGTGTGGACATGTGTGTTCTGGAGGAAGGTTACTGCATTTATCACCCAACAAGCTCAACCTTGAAACAAATTCAGTCATCTTGTCCAAGACTTTGGTTCCACCACTCGTTCTCATTTGAACAATGAAGCTTATGACTGGACTAAACATTTTTTATATTAAAACTGTAACTGGTTGACAAATCACTTTCTGATGATTGTTCTTCAAAGTGTTCACTTCAGTTGTTTGCCTGTAAAATGTGACTTTTAACAGCTTTGTTTTTCTGTTGAAGGCTGTATCTTGTGGACCAGAACAGTGTTTTCTCATATTTTGTTGCAGTTTGACTCTGTTTTGATGATGGGGCATCAGCCGTGCTTGTCCAGGAAGTAATAAAGGGCAAAAGTCCTCTTTGACTCAGTTGCACTTCACTTGCTCCTTTTTCAGTTTGTTTACCAGATCCTGACACAGGCTGTGCTTTTCTGTTCTCTGCAAAATTCACCCATCTGCCCTAAAATTAGTGCTCATTAGCACCCTCTGGTTTAGAAAGCCAAAACTTCACCACCGCCAAAACGTGGGTCCTGGGGTACTCAGGAAGAAAGGCAGAAACAAAATACTGGGATGATGTTATTCTGTAGCTCTGGCTCAGGGAGGAACTGGGGTGGTTTTCTGTCATTTTTGTTCTTAGAGCAACTAAATCTTTTATCTTGGTGGCATCTGCCTCGTGGAAAAATGTAAATCTGATGGTCTGCCACTGTGTCACAGGTAAGTGCCAGAGAGAAAATACTTCTTGAAGTAGAATTTGCATAATTCAAATAAGCAGTAGAGTGTCTCAGCTGCTTTCAGCTCAAATGTGGTTTTGTAGCTGTTACCTGGATCTCAGATCATTAGAATCAAAGGATTGTTTTGGTTGGATGAGACCTTTTAAGATCGAGTCCAACCA
>NW_008597760.1:0-5894 GCF_000691845.1 Merops nubicus | reverse complement strand
ATATATATGTATATAGGCCTTCCAGGGGAGGTGAAGATGAGTTTCTTTAAACAATCTTTTATTCAACTGCCAATTTAAAGCTCAGAATTCTTTAGTCTTGGCAAATTATTCATCTCCACCAATTTGCATAGCTGAAAAGCTAACATCCCACACAACTGAGGAAGCCATCTACTATCAGTGCAGACAGCCAGTAACACCCTTTAGCAGGATTTTAAACTCCCATGTTAGATATGAATGAGTGATGTTCTAAAGGAAAATAATCTTTTAGTATACTTTCACTGAAAACTGAATACTATGCTCTTCCTAGTACCAATATTGAGAATGTCTGAGTAGGCAGGAACTGTCTTCAGACTAAGGCTGCCATCTAGTAGCACAACAAAGTAAATGCAGAGAAATCTCAAAACAGAATTTGAACTGTCAATCTGCTTGATGGCCTGAGACACTATTACACAGAGCTAGAAAAGAAGTGGCAGAAAACAAAACTTGCTAGATGGTGGTTTATAAACATGTAGTTCTCGAGTACAATCCTGATCTAGTCAGTTCACAACAAAGTTTATCTAGTCAGGCAAGTCAACATGCTGAGACAGCATACAGGCAGAGTGGTACTTTTGTGATAGTGATATACTTGATCTTCTTTGAAAAAAACTGCAGCCTAATTCACTTTTCCTGAAAGAAGACTATTTTTTCTGTGTGAGGTCTCATTCTACAAAATGCAGTGAAATAAATTAAGTTAGACTGAACTATAAAGGCATCCAAAGGCAGGGCCTAAAATCTTATACTGAACCAGAGAGCCAGCAAAAAAAAAAAATTTGCATAAGCAAGTTCCTGAAGTGTTACCATATTTATTCTTGGTAGCTATGCAATTACTAAGCAAATCAGAGCTGCAATGCATAGAATTTTACTGTCATCATTTAGCTGTCACTGGCTTTATTTTAGTTTCATAGATCAAGAGCAAATTCATTTTACAACTATAACGTGCAATGATTTGCCACAGCGTTTCGCCCACAGGTCTTCTCCAACACACAAAGAAAGAGCTCTTGAGATGCTGTCAAGGTGATGGCTTCAATCTATCTCTTTGCATACCATAGCCACAGAGCTACCATGGCTTTTGGAAGATGCTGAAGCAGCCAGTCTATATAGGAAAGACAGGTTTGTTCCTGGTTAGTGGGAAGAGAGACAGGACTCCTGCTTTGCAAGTCCACTGACAAAGAATCACTTTCTCCCTAGGATATTTTCAAGCCACTTGCTTCCATCACAGCTTTCTTGAAGAAGCCAGCACAGGAAGAAAACTAACATGCTGACAAGTGGGAAAGAACTGACAGCAGCGGCCTGGAGAAGACAAAGGAAAGAAGTACAGAAATGTACCTCAACCATTGTTTCAAAAGTCTCCACCAAGGAAGGAGAAAAAACAGCCCTGAGCTTTTGAGGGGAGTGCATCCTCCACACTTAGCAGAGAAGGCAACAATTCAAATTTAAAAAAATCTCACTTGAATTTTGTCACATGTAACAACACTGACTTTGGTCCTCTGAAGATAGCTTCACTCCATGTATAGGAGCAAACAGAAACAGACACCTGGTTATAGAAAGACACACAGGTTAGAGGGCTGCAGAACAGACCACATTAGTCGTTCACGTTGTCCCTGAAGACAGTAGAACTCACTCTAGCAACAAAAGCAACACAAACCTGATCAGGAGGACCTATGTTTTCAAAATTAGAATTTCCCTATTACCATTCTGACTTTAGTAACTTACCATGCAAACACATCTCTACCCTTATCTGTCCTTACTATTGGTATCTGTGACAGGCTACAGTTCTGGAAAGCAGAAGTCTACACGATGTAGGGAAGTAGGTCTTGTGTTCACAATTCCTCATTTACTGGAATAAAGACAAATGTATATTAGTGGTTTAAGGGCACTCCCACACCCATTCCTCTCACTCAACGTTAAAAAGGACACCAAATACTCCTTTGGAGTTAAAAATGAAAAAACACTTTCCATCTGCTTCTGCTTACAAAGTTAGCATCTAATCAGTCAGTCTCAGTTTAACTCAAAACTGTCATAGCTACTTCCTTTAACAAAGAAATAATAATAAATAACTAATAAATAATTAATAACTAATAAACATCCAGCATTTGATAGTCTAGCATATTAACAAAAATCTCTACTTGCACCCAGAGACAGCTCTGTAGCAGAACCTCAATAGGTCATTCTCACTAGTAACACAACATGATACTGCAAAGCATGAGTGCTGCTGAAGAAAAACTAAGGCATTTAAGTCACATTCCTCTTCAGAAAAATGAAAGGTGGCAAAAAGGTAGTAGGCCAGATTTTATGCAATTACCTGCTTTACCTCTTCCCTCAGGGTTTTGCAGGGCTCGAGGTTTTTGTTTTTTTTTTCCTCAACAACCCCATATATTTGCTAAAGTAAGTTTTGACTCAAATTGCACTGCACCACTTCAGCAAAGATAACCTTATTGAATATATTGCCCAAGCCTATTACCACCAAAACACCTAATTCTTCCACACTCAGGTAAACTTTTGCTTTTGTATTTAAAGTCAACAGTCCAAAGACAATACTACTAAGAATTACACTTCTAAAAGACAGGAGGGGAAAAAAAAAAAGCTATTGAGAGTAAAAGGAACTAGCATATCCTCAAGTTCTGGAAATACCAATCAGAAGACACTAGCTGCAGATCGACATCTCTGATACCCATTTCTCTCCCTTGCCTGTAACTGATGAGCCAAGAATGAGTATGGGGGAAGTACTTACCAGCTGGACATGGCAGACACCCAGCAAACAGCTGTTACAAGTGCTTAGCTCTCAAACTTCAGGAGTCTGACCCCCAAAAGTATATATATGATTTTAAAAAAACCAATTCTATGTGGAAGGAAATAATTTTCTAGAGAAAATTCATAAACAGTATGAAGATGTCAAGCAGAATAATCCCCCCAGATGAAACTGCTTTAATTTTCTTCCTATCAGAATTATATCATCTCTATTAAAAAGAATGCAAATCTAAAGTCATCTCTACGATGAACACCAGATTTCTAATAGGATTGAAAACAACACACCCTAAGTATCACAAACGTACTTAATTCACAGTTCAATAAAATAATGGAATATCAATTTATTAAAAAGTTATGTGAACTGTACATATGTAAACTGCATTATAGCCGAAAAATCTGAAATATATAATTTTAAAGGAAAATCATTTATTTCTGAAAATATTTAAAATATTGCATTTCTTGCAGCAAATTTAAAAGAAGTGCTCTGGAACGGGTGAAGTCTCTCTGTGCATTTGTCTAGCATTTGTCTTCAAGGCGTAAAAACATCTCTGCTTTCTGATTTTTCATAGCATAACCTTGTGAACAATTTCGTTCTGACCTGTAGAGACAGAATTTGATTTCCAAGAACAGCAGCAGAACTTTAACAAGAATACTATGGTCCGTGTTGGTGCAGACAACACACTTTCCGAGAGTCCATGACACCTTGGAAATACACTAGCCATTCTGCATATAAATGCATCAGATTGTGCTTACAAGTTACAGAATAAGTCTTTGATTGATAATTTTCCTGTTTATTTCTGCCAAGGCCACTGAAAATACGAAGGCCTTCTCATCTGAAAGGTTAGCATACATGTCAACTTCTTTTTCTTGTTTCTCTGTAGAAGAAAAAAAAAAGTCACTATTAGAAGATTTTTCCACTAACCAAAGTTAACGCAAATTACATAATAGTTAATAGAATATGTGTAATGGAGTACTGGAATTGACAAGCTAAACAATCAACTCCTGTGCTAGGATGGATTAAGAGAGGAAGGAACAGAGGCACACAAAGACGCTAGAAGAATCACAGAATTAGTCACCCAAAAGCATGACTGAACTTCTGTTCTTTAACAACGAAGAAAGAATGAGTCATTAACATTATATTGTTTCCTGACACAAATGAGTGTTCCTCCACTTTTTTTGGTTGTGGGTTTTTTTTTGTCATTGTAGGGGTCTTTTTTCTTTTACATAACATCTCATCCTAGGAAACAAAGTTGTTTTACAATATCCTTGTTGAATACATTTATCCTCCTAGTCAAGTCTAAGAAGCCCAAGAGTTCCATTACAGTGTCCAATACCCAAGAGCGGACACATAGCAGAAGTCAGGTTCCAAAGTTGTCACCCTGAACATTTCTGGGCCTTCTATACTGCAGATGTTCGCTCTCATCCCAGACACAGAACAATGCTAGCACCTCAGTGAGCAAGTGAGTCTCTGAATTCCCTCTGCTGATGTTGGCTTGTTCCAATGCTACAGACACACAACAGCAAGCCATCAAGAAAATTGTATACTGCAGTGCTGCAAGAAACTGCCTTCTCTGTGAAGTCAAGCGCTTGTGTTAAACAATGAAGTGGGACACTGAAGAATCCTTTACCGCTATGTTCGGATTTAATACTGACATAGAGACAACCAGAAATAAAACTGTCTACTTAAAAGATTTTTAGACAACTTAAATCACACACAAGCTCATCTTTCCCTGCTAGTGAAATTGCTTAATAAGAAGCCTGGGCACAAAGACAGATCAGTTTTTAATCTAATACCAAGAAATCTTCCTAGTAAACTAAGGCAAATGAGAGCACATTTGATATTTGGAAGGCAAGTGATTTCAGCCTGCTCCCTGGCAATATTCTCTATTGTATTGAGTTTGAAATGAAAGCTAAGGAACTGAATTTAACTGCAAGCCCTACCCTGTAGTTTAAGACAAATCAGTTTCTATATGTACACTCAGTCTGGGTTGCTCGATTTCCTCCCTCCCTCCTACCATTTACAAATTAACAACGCTGGGAGTTGTTCTGAACACGAACACTACACACACTGATTATTCCACATTAACCTTTTCTGGTTTTCATATTTAAACCCCTCCCCCTTTTCCATACTTCCCAATCCAAACAAGTACAGTCACCACCTGAATGTCAGCACCCAACTAAATTAAAAATTAAATTAAAAGAAAAAAGAATTCTCAAGTTTCCCTTCCCCCATCTTTCCAAATACTGCCTTATTGGCTTGCTTTGAGAGACTTCAGCTTTAAAGAACTGAAATCTTGGTATCAAAAAGTATCATGGATTAGCACACGTTTGCAAGCTTTGTAGATTAAAACAATGCCAGTTCTCATCAGTAACTAGTGAAAAGCTTGCACCAGCACATTTTATCATATGCCACTCATTGGATATCGAGGTTTCTACAGACACTATTACAACTTTCCACTTCAGTCTTAACTGAAAGAGTTTTGACTAATTTCTCTACTATTAGCAAAAGATTGTCTTACAGAATCACCGTTCTTGTAAGATATTAAAAAGACTAAGTCTTTTGCTACATATTGAGGTGAAATTATTCAGTCTTTCCAAAGCATGACTCTCACCATCTCCAGACCTCCTGCAACCCACTAGACTCACAGCCCTTAAAAATTGCAATTATTTATGCATCAAAGACGGACCCTTCCCCTGCCCAATTTTGTATGGATACAAAATCCAAAGTTCTGAGAGTCACTATCCAGAATAGTAAGTTACTTCAAATATGCACATTTAAGCAAACAAATGTATGAGTAATACAGTCATAAATTCCTGTAAAAGGAAAATTTGTGTGAAGACATTTAATTCAGCTTAAGTTTTATCAGTATACTGGAATGTATATATCATTATAAAAATTCATCCCTTATTAAGTATCAACTATGCTTTAGTAAGACTCCAGGCCGCTCTGAGTCTCATCTGATGGCAACCTCTTTCACAATAACCAACACCACTTCCTCCAGCATACGAGGGATTTTTTGTTTGTTTTAACATAATCAAGGTTGTTACCTAGATAACGAGGCAGCCTGGGAACCTGTTTAACTGCATAGAATCATAGAATCATAGGG
>NW_008597759.1:0-3066 GCF_000691845.1 Merops nubicus | reverse complement strand
CGTCTCGTCCTGTCTCCCCCTGGCTGCCGCGCAGCTCCGAGCCTGCGCTCGTTCCCAGCCGCCCCGCCCTGCGCAAGCCCTCCGTAACCTGGTACTCAAGCACAGTGTTGGGGGTGTAACGGTGTGACTCTTTTTTAAGGATTCGCTTAATCGCTCTTTCCTTCTGTCCCCTCAAAAGTATTTACACAAGCTGTGTAAAAACAATGTTGCCTTAGGGCAAAAACTTTTAGAAGCTGAGGCTTGTCCTGGCTCTGTTTTATGCAGCTTCATGTTGACTGTCTTAAGATATCTCAGGTTGATTTTGCTGGGACTTTACAAACCCACGAGTTTGGATTCGGACAGCCTACTATGGTCCCTATTAGTGGCCCACAGGTGAGTGTCCCATTACGAGTGCTGACTGAAAAAGGATTAAAACCGAACATGAATACAAGGTTGATAATTCCTGGAATATTCCTGCGATTACTCCCAAAAAAAGGAAACTTTCTGCTAGGCTCTGTCTTTCCTGCCTCCCATGCATGCACACACTGCATAGGTAAACCACTACAAAATGTTTGGACGTTGGACGCTTTGAAGTGAAAACTTACTCCTGGGCTCTGTCTTAAATCATTTAGTTTCATGAAATATCTCCCAGATAAGAGACATCTACATCACATGGTTAGTCAGACATTATTCTAGAAGTTCATTAAATCTCATCTGGGGAATTTAAATGAACTCAAGTAAGTAAATTAAGTGCTGAGTTAATTAAGTTGTTAATTAGTTAATTAACTGCTATGTTTTTAAGTGTTGCCATTATCAAACTGACATAAATTTCTGTTTAATTTCTTTATATATAGGAAGTCTTTATGAAACTGTTAAAGCTTGGGGGCTTAGTTGTTTTGACAGAGTTTCTGCACGAAATGCTAACGTATTCATAGTAGGGTTTTTATTATTTAGTGCTGAGGTCAGTTTCAAAAATCTTTTAACCAATTGCTTTTTAAAATAACTTATTTTTTGCACCGTGTTATTTTATCTTGTAACAAAACTTCAGACTTGTAAAAATGAAACAAGGTGATGGAAATTTTGTAATAAGTAGATGTAATTAGAAAAATTGCCTTCTTTTAGGATGGGACCTCTGCTGATCACCAGAGAATATTACACTTGTGGATGTTGATAGTGTGTGGTGGTTTTGTGTGTTAAGGACTACAGCATGTGGCATTGTTATTGCAGAAGACCAAAGAATTCTGAATGCATTTTTTCAGCCCTGGGTACGGTTAGTCAGTTACATTCCCTCAGGTATATGTACTTAAGGTTTTTTTGTGCATGTGCCTTTTTTTTTTTTTTTTCTGTTGTTTTTTGTTTTTTTTTTTTTCACAAATAATTGATGAGGAAGACAGAGTTGGAAAGGAAAGACACTTTGGCCTGCCTTAAGTCACTGATTTGTGAAACTTGGTTATTGCCCTGTTGTAGTTGCCTGTCCTGCTTTTATTAATATGGAAAAACGTGAAGCTAAGAAAACCTGAACTAGAGAAGGATGACTTTCCCTTACCTTAGAAGACATATTGAAATAAGTAGTCCACAGGTGGTACTGTCATAGCTGAGTCTGTGATGCCATGGAGGATGGAAAGGCTTCTGTCAGTTAAAAACACAATACAAATCAGTATTTTAATATAGAGAACATGGATGCAACATCTGGGTAGGAAGTATCACTTGTTTTTACTAGTGTGCCTCCATAGGCCTGCTTGCAGGTAGTCCAAAGGCTGTTTCTGACAGTGATGGAAACACCAAGAAGGTTTTGAAATGATTAATACATGCAGAAGGTTTTGAAGTGATGCTGCCATCCTGGAAGAATCCTTGATTCTGGCAGTGTATTCTATCTTAAATTTTCTTTATATCTAGTGGTTCTATATGATGGAATCTATGGGGATTTTAGCCAAAATATTGACAGGAATACATGCCTCTCTGTAACTTAACATCAGCTTTACACCAATTTGTCAGCTTGCCTGTGTTGCACCATATGGTACTCAGCTCGGTCAAAAACAATAGTTACATGAACTCTTGACTTGAGTTCCCATGTGTTTTATGTCCAGACCCAGGAAAACATACAAATTATAGCTGGAAAGACATACTAGGTTTATTGCCAAACCAATGCAGAGCATTCCCTATAGGGCATTTCTGTGTGCTCTCTGCATTCTAATTTAAATTACTTGAGCAACAGATGTCCCTGTTAAGAAAGCTGTTCCAGTTTTGTCCAAATTTCATGGTCAAGAAGCTTTTCCCACTTTGCTTAGGATAACCCCACTATTCTTAAACATAATGTATGTGTAACAGTAAGTAATTATTTGAATTTTGGAGTTTATGGCCTTAAATATTTGGAGATATTTATTATGTCACACTCTCTAAGCTAGGATAGCAAAATGTACAAGCATGCAATTCTTTCTGTATCACTTCTGTTATGCTGCTTTTTAGTTTGGCTGCCAATCATCCCCCATTTTTTGTGGAATTGTTATTCTACTAACAGAGAGCTGGTTAAACAACCTTACATATCTGAATGGTTTCAGAAAAATAATTTCTCTCTTTTTATAGTAGAAATCTTCCACATTTAGGGTTTATGTTAGTTTCTATGTCATTACCCTACATCACTCTTACTACCTTTGAGATTTGGTTATGAACAGGCTTGGGAGAGACTACTTTGCACTACTGCTGACATGATTTTTGTGGAAATGCAGCATTTCATTTGTGTTTGAGACATAATAACTAAAAATCCCTTAAAAATTCTGTAATAAAAATATTTGCACCAATTTCAGAAAAAAATGCTTTCAGTGATCCAGTATTTTGTGTGAAGAAAGAAGAATCTTGCCTCTTCAAAGTGCCTCATTATTTTCAGCTGCAGTCCTTTTTGGGACAGCTGATGTTCTTGGTACATCCAGCAAAGGAAACAGATGTTGGATAGCAATCAGTCCTATTGATTTGGTCATGGCAACAATGAATAATAGTACTGTTGCCATTGCAATCTTATTTTAACTTTGAGTGCTACATCAAAATGCCAAATCCTTGATTCTTAATGTGAAAAGGCAATATATATATATA
>NW_008597758.1:0-1150 GCF_000691845.1 Merops nubicus | reverse complement strand
TCCCTTCCCACCCCCCCATGCTGGGGTTCTGTGGACACTGCTGGACAGTTGATAGGGAAGCACATTGGCTGCAGGAGAACCTCGAGGGGCTCATCAGGGGAGCAGATTCCTGTGGGGAATGGAGAAGAGGATTGGAGGACAGAAGTAAGGAGATGCGTAGGCTGAGAGAAAAACTATTTAATAATTGATATAAAATAAAGTCAGAGCAAGAATAGAAAACAGAAATGAGTAATCAGTTGCTCACCGCCCACCAGCCAAGTTCCAACCTGTTCCTGGCTGGTGATCCCAGAGGAGAAAAATCCCCAGAGCACCCTCCCAGAAGAGCTGCAGCCCCCAGCTGCTCCCTGAGCCTGACCCTGTGCTGGGGAACGGCCCCGTGGCCACTTTGGGTCTGTTGCTCTGGCCGTGTCACCCCCCCCAGCTCCTGGGGCACCAGCGAGACGTGGGACATGGAAAAATCCTTCATTAGCCACAACTAAAGCCACCAGTGTTCTCACATACCAGTTCCCACGCCGAATCCAAACCATGGCACCGTTCCAGCATGGAAAATTGGCTCTATCCCAGCTGAAACCAGCACAGCAGCCCTGCAGGAGACCCCTCCAGGTGTCCACAGGACCCTCCCAAGGAGGTTCCCCAGGGATGGGAGGGAGCCTGCTGCTGTCCCTGCTACAGAGGACATCCCCCACCATCCCCGGGTTCTGCAACCAGCCTCGTGAGGGACTGCTCTTCATCCTGTCCCGGGATGGAATCCTGGCCCAGCCGTGGTCTGCAGGCCAGGAGAAGTTTGGAGTCAGCCAGGAGCTGAAGCTGGGAGGAGCAAAAGCTGCGTCCGAGCGTGTCCCAGACCAACCAGGGTCATGGTAAAGGGAGAAGTTGGCTGAGGATGGGGGTTCCTCGGGTTCCTTCTGGTTCTCCTCCTGCTTCTTCTCTTGCTTCTCCTCCTGTTTCTCCTCTTGCTTCTTCTCCTGCTTCTTTTCTTGCTTCTTCTCCTCCTCCTGCTTCTCCTGCAGCTCCTCCTCCTCCTCTCGGGGGTCACTGCCCATGAGGGGCTCACTCCCCGTTCCCCTCCCGAGGAGCACCGGCCTGGGCAGAACTCCACGTACTGATTCTTTACCCGGGGGGCGGTGAGCCCCCGGCCCAGGCTGCCCAG
>NW_008597757.1:0-14763 GCF_000691845.1 Merops nubicus | reverse complement strand
GTCCCATTCGCACACCCGTGCTGCACCACCCCGGTCAGGGGAGGGGGCAGGCCGGCGGTGTGCCCTGGGGGTCCTCTGGAACGGCCCGTGACTCACACACACGTGTTTGGCTCCTCTCAGCATGGTGCATGCCCAGACATGTTCTGCCCAGCTCACACAGCTCCTCCACAAGTCCAGTCCTCCATCCAAGGCTATCTTTGAGACAAACATTCATGGCTCGGTCCTTCACAGTTTTATGCAGCCAGGTTGGACTTGTAAGTAGTGTAAAACAGAGCTGCTTGTAGTTGTGACAAATACTGTACACAAAGCAGTCATATGAGCACATAGCGTCCATGGACGTTGAGGCACAAAAGTAACAGATTCAAAGCTGTTGTCAGTCTCTCCCATCCCAAGAGATACAGGTGATCCCCTGAGAGAGTCACAGAAATGATCAGAGGGCTGGAGCACCTCTCCTATGAAGACAGGCTGAGAGAGTTGAGGTTACTCAGCCTGGAGAAGAGAAGGAGACCTTATAGCAACCTTCCAGTATCTGAGAGAGGCCTATAAGAAAGCAGTGGAGGGGCTATTCACAAGGGTTTGTAGTGACAGAACAAGGGGTAATGACTTTAAGATGGAAAAGGGTAGATTTAGGCTAGACATTAGGAAAAGGTTCTTTAATGAGAGTGGTTGATCACTGGAATAGGTTGCCCAGAGAGGTGGTTGAGGCCTCATCCCTGGAGACATTCAAGGTCAGGCTTGATGATGCTCTGAGCAGCTTGATCTAGTTGGAGATGTCCCTGTTCATTGAAGGGGGGTCGGACTAGATAACCTTTAGAGGTCCCTTCCAACCCAAACATTCTATGATTTTATGATGCTGTGATCCAAGTTTGGGCAGCAGCACCCCTATCACTACCAGATCCCATTGACACATAGCCGTGTATCACTTCTTGTGATGGTGCTAGCCTGCAATGTTTTTCCTTGATCTTGGAGCTTATCTTTTTCCCACTCATCATCTAGCCTTACCTAATGCTTTTGTAGTGTTGGCATTTATCAGTGTCTACTTGTTCTCCCTTTCTGTTCTGCTTTATCTGATCTTTGTATGGGAGATACAAGTCTTCATTTCCATGACCTTTGCCTTTCCCTTGTCTTATACCCATTAACAACTGAATACTCTCATCAGAAAAGGCTAATTCCTTTATATTGGCAGTGCCAGGGGCTCATGAAATCAAAGGTGAAACTCCCATTTACTTCAGCTGGAAGAAAAGTGGTTCAGTTTAATCAAAGAACTTGAGGAAAAAAGCAAAATTTGAGGCAGAGACAGTAAGTCCAACCTAAGATAAACTCTAAAATGATCAAAAGCTTATGAAGAGCTCAAACCTTACTATATATTCATGCAACACACAGGATGGCACAGCTGCCCTCAGGACTGAATCCCTTTACAGCTGCTGCCCACCTTAATAAACAGTGATCATCTAATTATAATGCTTCTTTCAAACCCATAATGTGTGGGCACAGGGCTAGTTAGCCACTGCTTGTAATGCAATTTTATTTTCAGTGATTGGTATTCCTTGGTTGCTGTATGAATTTCCTTCTAAAGTAATAATTTCTGATTTGTCTGACTTTTCATTAAGAAGACAAAGGCTGTCATTGGTGGGGTGTGGTATTGGTCACATCAGGCTCTGCAATGATGGCTGGCAGCAGAAGAACAATGTAGGAGCTGGCCGTGCCTGGCTGCATCAGGCAGCTCCCCTCAGGTGTGTTCTCATCCTGCAGTACAGTTCTGACTTAGTGTGAATAAAATCACTTAAGAGGTAACATGCTGATTTGCTGAACTATCTATCAAGTGAACTGTTCAAAGCAGAGATAGGGACAGCTGACATGAATAAGAAGTTGTATCACTCTGAATGGCAGAGGTAATTCTCCACCTGTGAGCATTTCATTGCCTACTGCTGCACAAGAGAGTTCAAGCACTGAGCAGTTTCCACTGGATCGATGAAAGGGTTTGGGGACCTTTTTGTGAGCATGTGCTACAGGGAAACATTGCATTTTACAATCCCAACTTTTTTTCTTGTTAATTAATCTGGACATTATTTTAAAATTCCTCATAGTTCTTTTGAACATATGATAATATAAGGCTCTGTATATATATCCATATATCCAAGTAGCCAGTAATCCTCTGGTATTCTCATCCCTGCACAAAAACTTTATGTTAGAGTTCACCATTTTAGGGAGGAAAGGAGAGACCACCCATGTTCTAAGACATTTTTAGCACACAAAGGACACAAGCAATTAGACTGACTTCTGCTCAGGACAGTCAAGGAAGAGAAATAGTTGTGGTGTCTCATATGAGGCTAGTAGCCAATTTGTTTCCTTGCCTAACTCTTTTTCATCCAATTTCTTGCTGTTTCCTAATAAATGAGTGTAAGTTGTTTGTGTGTGTGTATGGGCTCAAAAGTCAGATAACGCTGCTAGAAAAAATTCCATTACTGTTCTTAATTAAGGTTGTTATTTTTAATAAAAGCTTTCTACAGTGCAGTAGAGGAGACTTCAGAAAATAAGTTCTTTTAGGGGAGATATATCACCTGGATAGAACTTCTGAATGGTATTTTTTATACTATTGAAAATAACTGGTCTTTGTCCTCATCTGATGAGAGTGACCTCCTATACAAAGCTCTTGGAGACCTATTTACAAAGAGTGTCACATAAGAAACTGTTATTGATTTTTATTTATTAACTTTCTTTATATATTCCTGGCAGTTATATCTCTTTTATTACCTTTAGGTTGAATGACTAGACCTCTTAATATAATGTTATAGGACTTATTTTCCAAGCATCTCTTATTTTTGTTATTATCTTCTAAATTTTTGTGATTTTCCTCCTTTTTTTTTCTTTCAAAGCATGCAGTGCTCTGAGACTTAGAAAGATCTTCTGTAGAATAAGGTAACTACCTTGCCTAGAGGAAGATCAGCAGAAAGTTTAAGAGTGAAAATTTAATGAAAATAAAATGAGAAGACCACAAAAACATTCTTCAAAAAATCATTCACAAAAACTCTGAAACCATGGACCTACCCTTTGCCAAATGTTTAACTAATTCTTGTCAACTGATTTACTTTTCTATAATTTCCACCTGTGTTATTTTTTAAAATAGCACCAGCAGAGCATGTGGAATCAAATGCAAATGTAATTATTACAAACCCAATCTAAGAAGGGGTAGAGAGAGTGGTGTGCCTCTGAGAGAGCTCCTATGCTGAGGATAGTGCCCTCCCAGCATAGCCAATAACCTTTCCCAGGAGGATTTATTTGGCTCTTTCTCTGTTCTCTAAGTTTTGATGGCTGAGGCAGGTGGCCATGGAGGTACAAGGCACCCTGGGGAGCCCAGAGCCCTGGCACAGTCCCTAGTAGGAAAGGCACCCGCAGCGGGTGGCAGAGGGCAAGCAGCTCTGCGCAGTTCTGCTCTCAGTTGCAGCTGGAAACACTCTGAAGTGGGGAAAGGATGAGTGATTTTTTATTTATTATCAAGTACAGGACCAAAACCCCTCTCCAAAACACAATCCCCAAGCTGTGGTAACACTCAGTTACTCTATGACATTCAAGGATGAAAAAAAAGAGGGGAAAAGAGGAGGGGAATTTGCTTTTGAGATATATATTTCCTGAAAATTTTCAAACCATCAAGACTTCTTTTCAAGCTCTGAAATGGAAAAATTTTCTAAATATTTCATAGATCTGAGTCTTTGTTTAGCTAATTACTAGTTTAGAAAACAAATTATGAATTCAGCAACTGGGAATAGACATAGGGAAATATGGCCATATTGACTTCTGTGTTGCACACCAGGCAACGAATAGGCACTGCACAGCCTTTTCTGCCACTTCCCCCTTATGTCTTGTCAGGAACAAAAGCCAACAGCAAGGAGGTACAGACCTGCTTGATCTGGACTAGCTTTCTAGGGCCATACATGACAGGGCAGTGTCTGTATCCCAGTCTCAATATGGATGTGCCCTCTACATATGCCTGTGTCCCCAACCCTGTGCATTGCATTGCTGATTGAGACATTTGCATGGGTTGGCTGGTTTCAAAACTTCAAATATTGACTTTTTGCCAGCTTAAATGGATGTGAAATATTAATTCCAATGTTCTTTTTCTCCTGCTTAAAAGCTACACCCTGTTGACAGACTCTGTGTGGCACACTGACCAGCCCTGTGCTAAGAGTTGTTACAGCTGTGCTTTTCAAGAACCAGTTACCATCCTTACTTTGAGCAGTGATGAGCCCTTGCTTAATTTCAGGCTGATTCCGGAGACTCAGCTGCTGAGCTGCAGTGAGACTGCTGTGCAAAGACAACAGTTTTCCACTGAAATAGGTCAGTTCTTCAACATGATCAGCAGCCTGCTTAGTTCCCAGATATTGAACTAATTGGATTGTCCAGATACAAGATAGAACAATCTTTTGTATTCTTTGAAATTATTGTGAAATTACAACTTTCCTGTAGATCTGGCAGTATTCTCCACCCTCTCTCTACATTGAAAGAATTCAATCCTTTTTCAAAAGATAACCTTGAGAGAATGAGGAAGGTATGTGCCTTCCCTCTATCTTAATAAATGTCTGATACGAAGGTTTAATTAAGAGAGAGAAAATAGCCAGGAATGAGCACAGGATTTAAAGGAAAATAGACCTCGTATAAGTGAAGTAAGAATCACAAATGTGACTCGAAAGGTCCTCCTTCAGAGACAGAACAGTTTCTCACTGAAGCTTGAGATAAGATCTGCCATAGCTGTTTTCCATTTTCCAGTTGTGAGGGAAATGTGATGGCAAGTCTTACCCACACTCTTCCCTTCTTCTGTCCTGGCTTACAATGCTTGTGTCTTCTTCAGCCTTAGTGCATTTTCTTTCTTTTCTTGTGGTGTTGTGGTACTAAGGTTTTACTCTTGAGTATTTTTGTAAGAGGTTTAAACAGCTGTCATTCCCACTAGTCCATCTCAGCCCTTTTGTTACATTAGAGTAAGTGAAGGAGAAGCTGTTACATCTGCTGTGTAATCCTTCTGTGTTCTGCTAGAGACACAAATATTTTCTGTAAACTGTCACACCAAAGCAAAAAGTGGAGGGAAGTAAAGAGTGGAGAAACGTCAGCTGCCTGATCTGACAATATCTATCTTCTGTGATGACTTTGGAGCATGCTTGTTTCTTTATGCATGCATGTATTAAACCTCTCCCACCACAGTAAGTTTAGCTGTACAAATATCTGAGTAAAAAAGAAGTTTTAGTAAGTGCACTATACTCAAGGGATTTTAGAGCTCAGGAAGTGGAATTCAGGTATCTTGTTTATTCATAGATGCATCCATCCCTTTTGCTTTTCATGTTTTGGCAGTAGGGTTTACTGAAGGGGTCCTAGGAAACAATCCTGTTTCTCATCACGCAGCAGATGGACACTGAAAATACACTGCTTTTCATGGGGATGGTCTTGAGGGTATACAGATGTGATTGTATGCTAAGTCAATCATTAGTTCTTCTTTCCAGAGTTTTAGATTCAGGCTTATAAAATCTCATGGTGTTAGGATACGTTTATACTTCAATTTGAGTTTGAGAGCTCTATAGTCACATCTTTGTCTGTACAGCACTGAAGTTAATGAGGAGCTATTATTGGGATTCCTACATGCTGCTACAATAATGCAAATATATTGTTGGGATTCCTAGATATTGCCAGAATAGAAATAAATACTAAAAAATGTTTTAAATTTATCTTTCGCTGACAGACTAGTTTGAAAATGCAGTTGGACACTGAAGGGGATGATTTTCCCAAGCTAGATTTATCTGTTTTAAGGGAGAAGTTTTAAAAGCCAGCAAAATATTCCCAGGATAATTCACACACAGCTGACTGAATAATTCATAATGAATAATGTATTTAGATTTTGCCTCTCTCTTCATAAGGAGATTAGGATATTCTCAGATACATTAATTATTCAAACTAATACTGGGTTTTCTCATTCCCCCCCCTCAAGGGCTTGAATCTGTCACCTTTACTCAAGTTGAGTAACATTTTCTGTGGGGAATCGTGCTGGTTTTAGTGGCAGTTCCTGCACAGCGTGATACAGGAGAGAGCATCTGGACGCAAGTGAACAGGTTACATGCACTTGTGAATATTTGATGGTTGTACTTTTAAGCTCCTCCTGCATAGGATTGCTATGCAAATCCTAGGAGGTACTTTTGTTAGCTCTTGCAATTAACCATCGCAACCCCAATTTATTAAACATACAATTCAAATGTTGATTGCAGCTGAGAGGCAAGCCAACATCTTGCTTTCCATGAGCAGTGGAGCTTAGCTTTGAAGACTGCTGTTTGCAGAAAGTGAACACAAAAGATCAAGAGTAAAGGCTAAAAGAAATGTGCTCAAGTGTGTAGTCATTCAGAATTTCTCACTACCCGTGTTGTTTCTCAAGATTGCCCACAGGCATTTTTTCAGCATTGAGAAAATGCATTAATTATCTCCATGCCTTCCTGTTCCCTGTGACTTCAGTTCTTTCTAGCAAATATTTTTAGCATAGACCTGGCCTTCAACTGGACAGACAAAGCTTCCTTCTCAACTTCCAGTAGCAGTGCCTAGAGGTAGAACTACAAGTGTAGATGGGAGTACACCTCTGCTGCAGTACACCCTCTTGGATGCTCTGCGGCCACTAGCACCACCCCGCTTTGCAGAAGAAACTTCAGCCTGGTGGATCTGTAGGCTGGTGTTTCCCACTCTCTGGCTAGCTGTGCTCCTCGTCCACCTCCTGTTCCTCCCACCCAGCTAAGGCTTGAAAACCCCTCTCAGGAACCATGTTGTGGTTGACAGCTTTGGGTTTTATAGCTAACTCTGGTGGGCTGAACTGAATATTTTGTCTTTCCAAAAGAAAAGAATGACTTTTTCCTAAAAATCATACTGTCTCTTCCAATGATTGGGACAGAAAAATCTTTCAATGTTCCGCCAAGATTTCTGATTCTTCCTGTGCTGTACCTCCATCATGGGGATTACAGTCTTCTGTCTGATGGAGAAAGGGCACCTTATCAATACACCTATTTGCCCCAGACAGGCTTGCAGTGTTTGCACTAGAAAGTGGCTGCCTGGTTCTGTTTAAGTTCTAGCTGGCCTGGAGTTGGCAGTTTTAGAGTACTTTGTACCTGGTCCAACACTTAATTTGATGGACAGGGCTGGAATAAGGCAGTTTAGTCTGTGACAGTAAAACAAATACAAATAGTCTCCTGGCTCTCTGATGATGTTTACAAGAGTATTAAAATGATTTTGTGCCAATGTTACACAGTTGTAGGGGTTGCAGCACTATATCATGAGGGTAATGCTGCTGCCAGTATGGTGTGGATCTAGGGACATCCAAACCAAAATGCCAGCAGAAGAACTGGACAAAGTACAATACCAGGAATGACAATCTAGCAAAATAAAGACAAAGCGTTGGTGCTGTAATGTAAAACGAGAGAAGATAAATGCAGTAAGTGTGCCTTCACATTGCCTTTGTCTGATACTTCAGTGATGTATTTGTTGTTGTCCTTTTGCTGGTATAGATAGACCTGGTTTTAAATGCATCTCCTCTCTGTATGGTCTACGGACCTTACTCCAAATCAGGTTTCTCACTTCTTCTGTTAATTGATATTGTGCCTTCTGTATAAAAGACCTCTTATAATGCACATTTAGGTTCAGGAGGACATTACAGAGCACTTGCAGATTTACTAATTTAGGTCTGACACTATGTTTTTAAAGAAAGTTTGAAGCTTGAGTTTCTGTAACCACTACATTTTTTCATTAAACTAAAGGCAATGAAACAGTGTTCAAGAAGTACTTTTAGACACATACATCTTGCATAAACACTGCCTCAGAAAGCGGAGAATTCTGTATTTACCCTTTGGGCCTTTTCTCTGCTATAACGCAGGTTCTCGTGTGACAGCAGTGTCCTTCCTCCTTTCAAAGCCAGCACTCACCTGGTTCAGTGGGAACACAGAAGCCCCTGATTCCTTTTTGTTCAGGATAGAAGTTGTGTTAACCTTGCAAATGCAGTGAATGTCAAATCAGTAAATTGCTGACTTGCCTTGGATCTGTCTTTTCGGTCTGTTTACGCCATAGCTGTATGTTAAAGAGCACCATTAACCCCTTAGGATTTGACCCATTCTGTGCAAACGAAGCAAAATCTGAAGATAACACAAACCGTAATTCCAGATGTCAGTAGGTTGAAAATAGCTCCCTTAGTATTTTTAATGAAAGATGAACAATAAAGACTCTTTTACCTCATTAATGATCTACATATTATTCATATTAATAGAACTGGGCCCCGCATGCTCATAAATACCAGTAGATGATGTGCTACTGGCCTTACTGTGAGTGCTTTATGGGTTATCAATTACTTTAATCATTAGACACAGGTTTCAGTGGAGCTGTACTGAAAAGTCCTCCTTCCCTCCTAGTTTTTAAAGGCATCACAAGGCTATACTGATGCTGAAAACTGGTTATCAGCTGTAAAATTGGAATTCATGTGTGACTTAGAAGTTCATATTTTTGTGATGTTTCCTCTTCTGCCTTGTAAAGGAATTCACTGTTTTTCTTGTTTCAGATTTTTAGTGTGATTTTAGGGGTTTCTTTCTCCCTGAAGACTGAATTTTTGAGCACTTTTGCAAACATGGTTGCTATGGAGGCTGTGGAGAGGAGGTACAGAGTGGGGGAGACATTTCAATTGCAGTTACTAGAGCTTTTGTGTACCTGATCCATTCACTTCCCAACCCAGCTGATTTGATCACCGATGTCCCTATGACAAACAAGCAAGGAAAAGGTTAAAAATCATTATAAAGTTAAGACATTCATAGGTTTTAGAAGAAGGTAAAAGTCAGATTGGCCAGGAATAGGAGATTTCAGAATTTAGGATTCCCTTTGTCTTTTCCTTCAGCATGCTTTCAGGTTTGTAATGAGTGTGCTGAACGTAACTTTACTGAGGTTCATCATCAGGGGGAAAGATTCTAACAAGCGTGACTAGTCATACAGTCAGTGGATTTACAGAAAATTTGGCAACCAAGCAAATAGGAAAAAAAGTAAGGTTTTAACAGAGGAATTTTTCTTTGTGCTAAGCTAAAGCTTATTTACAGTGATATCACCCATCAAGAGACTATTTCCCCCACTGCTTTTCTGTTAGGCAGACTGCCACATGCCAGCACTTGGTGGCTTCACCGAGCTTTTCATGCTGTTCTAATCATTGTCCCCTGTGCACAAGAGAAGGCAGCCAACAGCCCGTGATGACACCTGCTTTTTGGGGCCAGCAGCAGAAATGAGAATTAACTCTGCAACAACTTGGATATTGTTGTTTCAAAATCCCAGCTTTGGGTGCATTAATAATCCCCACTTGCAGAAAAAAAAAATAATTCTGTTATTACCTAGGAGCAGAATTTTGAGCTCTGTGCTTTCTCGTTGCTTGTGACTGTCAGGACTAAGAATGGTTCCTTGATGCCAGCTCCTCTGTCTGGTTCAGTTTGTTCCCAGGTTTCACACTGCACTAGGTTGCTGCAGCTTGTGTTCCCCTTATTCCATTCCCTCTGCCAGCATTAAATGATCACCAGGATTAATGCATTCCTGAAAGGTAAAGAACAGAAGCCTGTCTCCTTGACAGCAGGGGACAAACTCATAATAAATACATAAAAATAAACATAAATAGTTAGAGCCAATAGCAGACTGTGATGGCAGTAAAGATGAGTTCATTTGATGCTTCATGGAAATGAAATCTCTGTCTTCTGCTTTCACTGCCATCATTATGAGAGCCCCATTAATCTGCTCTCTGAACATGATGATCACTTCTATAAACATAAAATATGCTGCTTTAACTCTAAGTCCCCTCCCCAAGCTTAGTGTAATTGAAAATAATTACAATTAAAATAAGGGGCTGTCCAGGCAGCCACGGCAAGTGCAGATTCAGATAACAATAGAGCATAAGTTCAGCAGCTGGTAGGACACAGGGAGGAATACTGTTTCCAACAGCCTTTCTCCACATCAGTGGCTCTTCCCCTGGCACCTGGCTTGATGACGGCAGCTACATCGTATGTGGCCATCCAGGGTAGGAAATGATTCTGAGTATGTCCTACAGGTCCTCAGATCCTATGGGACTTGACAGAGGTGACTGATCTGAAACCGGCAGATGCTCAGTGCAGCAGTATAGCATGGTACATGAATTACTGCAATATGGATTAAGTGCTATATATAGATATAAAATGACTGGCTGACTGTAATTGCTCAGGTAGGAATACAGTAACTAGAATGCTGTGTGCTAACTTTCATCTCACTGTCTTAAATTATATACCCATATAGCACAGAAACAAACCCAGCATAATGGAAATATTGTCCAGTGGGCTATCCATCTCTGGGAACTTGCCAAACCTCGTCATGATAACATCCAGCTGTTTTCTGTACTACATGAAATTATTTTCTGATCCCAGGTAAGCTCCTGAAGGACTACTGGGAGCTTCTGGTTTCTGTGAAGCAGAACATTTAGAAACTGTGAATGAAAGTTTTACGCTTGTAGACATTGCAGCTAGCCTTGCTCTTGGTTTGTACGTGTCAGACCCAGTGCTCAGCTTCCCCATGAGCTCTTCATGCCTCTCTGACAGCCAGGAATGAGAGTAATGCTGGAGTAACTGGCTGTCTCCCAGTTTCTGCTCCATGGCAAAGTGGAATCCTGCTGACGTGGGTTTGCAGGAGCAATTCTCTCAGGAGCAAGCTCGTATGAGGAACATGATGGAGAACAGGGAGCTTCACTGGGATAATTTAGCTGTCTGTGACTGCTGGGTCAGCTTCTTACCATGACAAGGAACTGGATAGGCTCTAGGATCCGATCACTTCTGGAATGAAAGAAGCCCAGAGCACTAAGGAGGCAAAGTGAGGAAGGAAATGACCTTTTCTTGACTTTTCTTACACCTTCATCTCCCCTGGCAATAGCTAACAATTGGCAGCAGTTTTAATTACAGATTTAGCTTTTTATCTGTTTACAAATTGTTTAGCAGCTCTACGGATTGTGTCAAATGAGATGCTCTGTTATTTTACACCTGTGGTCTCGGATGGAGCTTATGGTCGAGATTGCACTGAATAACTGAACAGTATTTCCCTTTTTGCCATCTTAGGGGTTTGCTGTGTGAACTGCATCATTCAAAAGAAGAAGCTGCAGGATTTTACTCCTCTCTGATGTTCTAGTTCCACTGTTAAGTGGCCAAATATTTTCTACAAAAGCCTTTGCTCATGTAAAGAACAGATTTCCTGACTCCTTTTACCATAAATCAGACCTGAAACTCATCCTGATTACCTTGGTACTTGAAGGATATGCCTTCATGGTAAGGATGGGCTGGTCTGTGACTGTCTTCAGAGGATGAAGGTTAGGACAATGTCATAGGTGTACTACGGGAAATATATTCTCATCCTACCTTCTCTTTTTCATGTTTCAGGATGACACATTTTTGGTCCCGTTTTCTGTTGTTGTGTCCCACCTCCCCATGACAGAATCAGTGGAGTCACAGCAAAGAAACTTTGAGTCAGGGACACATGCAGAAATTTGCCTGTGTCTTTGCTAAAGCCACTCACAGTATGAACAAGCCAGTGCAGGAGGAAACCTCCTGAGGTAGGCTGTAATAACTTTCTGCGGAGAGCAAGGAAGACTTGGTAACTACCTGGTCCCTTCTTTGCTCCAGGAATAGTGCAACTACATGCTGTCCCTTCCCTTGGGCAGATGGCAATTTGGATGATGATCTTGCAGCAAGTCCCTCCCGCTTAGCTTGTTCACACTGCAACGGGGATGTATTTTCCATGTGCTTGTGCTGTGCTGATTTCTAAAGCTATGGAAAGAAGGGCTGTATCGAGGTACGCCGTTCAGATTTCATCTGAAAACTTAAAAATAGCACTGTGAAGATTAACCTGGAATAGCTCTCTCTGTCTACCACGTACTTTGCTAAGCACTTCCTATCACCCTGCAGCCTGGCCATCACTCCCATGTGGTGTTTCCATCGCCATAGCATATGTTAGTTACTGGACCAGTGCCACTGGTTTCCAGTGAAGTAACACACAGTTTTTGCATATAGCCCTTCTGATAAAATTCTACATGGTTTCTTTGCTGTGACTCAGTAAATCGAATCCTTCTTGTAGGAGAAAGATGAAAGAGTGTATGAGATAAATGACTAAAATATCTAAATCTTGTGATGTTGTGCAGGTGCCTTGAGTACAAATACTTCAGACTTGGTGCTTTTGTTGTATGTGAGCCAAAATAGCAGGTTTAATCTTTATCACCGGGTAGATTTTATAAGGTCACCTGTCATCTGAACACCAGCCACAAAAAATTAGCATCTTAAAAAAGTACCATTAATTCTTTTCATATCCCTTTTAATCTCCATTATACTCCTGGCCTTATACTGTGAGTTCATCCAAGGTGACAAACCGGGACCTTAAAAATGCACTGTTTCTTTGGCATTTCATGAACACCTCAAGTTTCATGAACTTTACAAGAGTCATAATAAAAAAGTTTTAGAAAAAAATCCCCAAAGTTCCTCATGTCCTTTGCATTCTTCAGAATTAAGCTGTCAGGTGTTTCTGCTAATGGACAGCAACCATTGCAATTTCGCTGAACTAAGAGAAAACTTTGAGCTCTTTTTTTTTTTTAACCCTGTGAAGAAACAACAACCGTCAGTAAATCACAAGAGTTAAGACAGGCACTCTTACGTTCTGGGAAGATAGTTGTGACAACAGTATAAAAAGCTCCCCTTTTTGGCACAGTAACTTCAATGCTTAAAGAGGTTGGGTTGCAAGTGCCCCCAAGCCCAGTGAAAGACACTTTAAGAGTTACTTATTAAACTGCAGATTCATCTCTCACACTGTATGTGGGAGAGGCGAAATAATTATACAAAAAAAGTGAAGGAAAAGGAATTACTGATAATTTATCGCTGCACATGTCTTTCTTGTTCACAAGAGAGCTTTATAGTTCTGCTGAAACAAGGGAAAGATATAAGAACTTGCCTTGCAGGTCAGTGTGCAGGGGGCCAGAAGATCTAAAAGACACTGAAAAATACTACCTGTGGCATTTCTCGATGCAGAATCCCTAGAGTAAGCACACAGCACATGTGTTGAGTTCCCTATTCTTCAGCTGATGGCTTTGATGTATCTTGACAGTTTTTAATGCTGATGAGGCAAAAAAGCTTCAGAATGTGCAAAACCATAGCAACTGCAGCAGGAGGATATATATGGAGACAAAATGTCCTTCTCTCTTCTAATTTTACTGCGTTTCTTCCCCTTCAAGCTCACAATGGTCGTCCCTCTATGAGCAGGGACAACCTAAATTCGAATAGGATTGTGTTGGAGCTCCAGAAGAGAATTGAGCCCAGCAATATGCAAGAGTAGGCACACATGCTGAAACGTGAAGTGATTTTGCTGGATCAGGGAGTGCCACCCAGTGTCTGTTGATTATTTCTAGGATTAAAAGGTCTGTGGGGCAGCAGCTGCTAGTGCCCAGACTCTGCCACTTATTCCCCAGTACTGTTGGCAGAAAGGCACATGATATTGATGCCTTCTTCTGGGCCCCCAGTGCCAGGACGGTGACTACGCAGGGGCTACACTGGTTTCTCACTCTATAAAAAAAGCTGGAACCAGGTGGAATCAGGTCTTAGGGGTCTTTCTGATTAAAATCCTCTTGAAAACTGGTGTGTTTCCGTGAAAACTTTCCATTTAGCAGAGCTGGCCTTTCTGAGGGAGAAAAGTATCTGCTCTGATATTTCCCAACTGCTTTCGTTGTAAATGGTGTGAATGATGGTTTGTAAGTCAGTACTGTCAGCAGATCTTGATATATTAGACTGAATAAAATCATACACGTTTCTTGCTTATCAACACCTTTAAAATATATATGGTCATGCCTGTTTTTTTTTTTTTTTTTTAAGCAGAAAATATACAAAACACCTTCAAATTCCTCCTTGGGTAGAAAAAGTTAATCTCCTGTTCTTAAAAGCAAACTCATTGCAACAAATATGGCCAGAAATTGTAAAATTAATTTTTACTTTTATCATAAGGCAATATTTTAGTTTACGGCCTGAGTACTACAGGATTTGGGAAATAATGCAGTCCCACAAGGATCCAGATGGAGACACCCACCCTTTCTGCTGCAAACAAGCTGTAAACAAGAAGACTTTAGTCCAAGGCAGCCAGGACTGGCAGCAGGGGATCAGTGAGCGGGCCCTGACAAGCCCAGCTAGCCGCACAGTTACTTTAATACAGAGCTGCCGTCAAATTCCTGGAATCGATTAGTTGCTGACTCCAAGCAAAACAGTTGCGCAGCTAAAGGGAAAGGAGGTAATTTTTGAGTGGCGGTGTAATTTCTTCTGAGATTTTTCTCAGACACCGGCGTGCCGTTACGCTGCGGATGAGAGAACTGCAGCTGATTTAGTCAATACAACGCCACCGCTCTCGCTGTCTGGAAGCCTTTATTACCAAACAAAGAAAATCCCCTCAGAAGGTGAGGCTGTGTTACCCATTTATCCCGGTAAAAATCTGCTCATCGTTCTTCCACCTGCTTCGCAGAGCCCTGCATGGCAAAGCCCGGGCACAGCGGTCTCTGTGCAGTGGGGGGCTGCAGGGGCTGCCAGGTCCTACCCAAACCACAATCCCTCTTCTTGACACAGTCCCCAGCTTCATGAATGAGCGGGGTTTATTGTGCCTCAGACTGGGAGAAATCTGCCCAAAGACACCCACCTCCCTCCCGCCCTCCTTCCTTCCCTCTCCCCTCAAGCCCTCCACAGAAAATTTCTG
>NW_008597756.1:0-587 GCF_000691845.1 Merops nubicus | reverse complement strand
GTCCCTGAGCCCAGCTCTTTGTGCTGAGGTTTCATCAGCACACACACGCACGGTGCTGGCCCGCAGAGTCCTCTCCAGAACCCTTCCAGCTCTACCACCTGTCAGGCAAATGTCTCAATATTTCTATTTTCCCCAAATACATTTTTCATCAGAACTGGAAAGGGGGGAAAGTTTTTTTTTTTTTGGAAGCCATGAAAACACTGAAAAACCACGTTAGGGTTTGAAGAAAATCAGCAGCTTATAGACAAGAGGAGGATGCACCCCCAGCCCCAGCAAGGGATGGACCCACTCACCTCCCAGCAAAGGAAGGGACTGAAATGGGCTGGAAACGGGGCTCTGCTGGGTGGTGGCATCACCACAAAGCCCCATTTCCACCCCCCTGCTGGGAGGTGAAGCTCGTGGAGTCCCAGGGCTTGATTTCCTTCGCTATCTCCCGAGGATATCCACCGCCAGAAAAGAGCCAGGGAGCCCAGCGGAGCCTGGCTCTGCTTGTGCCCCAGATAACGCTGTCACCCCACAGAAACCAGGCTCAGCACAGGGGCCAGGGGGTGAAGGAGATATGTCAGAGCCTCCCTCCTGCTGTTAAG
>NW_008597755.1:0-2425 GCF_000691845.1 Merops nubicus | reverse complement strand
ATTCATAAACCCGAGCACCGGCGCACTCCCCATTCACCACCCCCCATCCCCGAACGTTCCCGTCCCCGGGGGCCTGCCGGTGGCCGCTGCACCCCCCAAAACCCCGTGGAGACACCCCCGCAACCTCCCCACAAATCAGTCCCCGGAGAGGCCGCCCCAAGGCTTTCAAAATGCCTGACGGTGCTCCTTTTGCTTCTTGCAATTTTTCTTCCCTGAAATAAAACTTAAAAGATATTAGAGGGGAAATTACAGGAAAGGCTTTTACGAGCCATGCTGGCCCAAACGTTGTTCCTGGCTATCTCTTTCTGAGGTTTGACAGTCAAGAGAAATGACTCACTTGCGTGCAGGACTGGTTTTGTGCCAAGCGCCATAGGATGTACCGTGCTTTAAAATGACTTCTCTCAGGGCTTATAAAGTCGTGTCAAAATTGTGCAACTTTTCGACTCGGTTTTGGAGTCTGAAAAAATCATAATTGGCGGCATGTGCTTTACCTTCATGAAGTCAAACTTATTTTAAGGCCGTTTACTTGGAGAAATGTGAGTGGTGAAGGAAATGGCTTCTGCCTGCAATGTCTGTGTTAAGAGGAATTGTTATTTTGGTGCTTCTTAATGAAGAGGCTATAAATACATGTTTATATGTAGCTTCTGAAATTGTGGTTATTTTGAAGTTGGTGTGGTTCTTAAAAAAAAAAAAAAAAAAAAAAAAAAAAGTTGAGTTTCTCTCATGCAGATTACCATGACCTAGCAGGCTAGAAAAGTGTGGCCAACTCATTTCCAATAAAAACCCGCTGGTTCGTGGTTTGGTTTTTTTTTGTTTCATATCTCAACTTGGACAAGAGGTGGGTCCCCATCTCTGGGTTTGAGAGTGCAGGGGCAAACCTAACCCAGTTCAGTGGACGAAAGCTGGTGCTCACCAGCCTTCATCTTGCAGGAAAATGTTGCTCTAAACACGTTTTCCTGCAGGGCTTGGTGGGGAGGTGAGTGTCGGTGTAAAGCAGAGAGCACTTGGCACTGATGGTTGGGTATTTGCCTTAATTGTAGGCTGCAGTTTGTTTTGGAGTAAGTTCTTCCTCCACGTGCCACCATGCTGAGGGAAGCTTCAGCTAATGGGTTTCGTGTGCATCCTGCTTGCACTGGGAAGGGTGGCTCTTGGGTTACACCACCTCTCCTGGGGTCACCAGTCAACTCATCAGCATCGTGCTTTGGTCCCAGGGAGCTGGGGAGCGCTGGTGGGCGTGGGGCAATGGCACTCAACTGGCTTTCCAGGCCAGCGTTAGCTTTGTTCTTGTCAGCTGGATGTACTGGCTTTCAGGCTAGACGATGGGCCGTGGTCCTTCCCTGGTGCTCATCCCGAGCAGCTGTTTGGGAGGCTGCAGTTGGGCTCGTCACGGTATGATCCAGGCCTTGGCCTTGCGGGGCATGGGGAGGTGTTTTAGGTAAGCCATGGTTTCCTCTGTAAGCTCTTTGCTTCCAGCCTTGCATTGATTGATAGCGTCGCTGAAGCCTGTGACTCATGGGTTGTTTTTCATTTCGGTGGTGGGTGAAGTGATTTAATTTTTTTTTTTTCCCCAATATATATGGTGTTAAAAGAAATAAGGACAGGCTCTCCTGATAAGTTTTCTCAAGCTGTCAGAACAATGGTAGTATAGCGTGCTATTTGCCCTAGATATCTGGCTTTAATTTGCATAGCTATTCTCATTTCACTGAGTGCACTGTGAGCAAATGTTAACAGCCAGATTACAAAAAAAAAAAAGACCACTGTCAGGATGCATTTTAAAATAACTCTATTCAAATAAATTATGAGGATATTCTCCCTGTTTTTGGCTTTTATTTAATTTGTTGAGAGCAACTCGATAAGATTTCGAGTTTTGAAACAATTTATAAAACTGAGGGGGGGAAAAAATAGGGCTTAGGATGCTGGAAACTCATTGGTCCCTTCATGACTGCACCATTTCGGATCGATACTTGGAGGTCAATTTGTCATTGCAAAGCGAGCGCCTCTTTCTGCATCTCAGCCTTTATTTCTGCTTCCCTCCTCTCCCCCCCCATCACCGCTGCCCTTCTCCGCTGCACTTTGCGGGGTGGGAGGAAAACGGGGATGCTGAGTGAGAAATTGGAGGCACGAAGCTGCGGGGCTGAGTGTAAGTGGGGGGAGAGTTTGGGGCGACGCTGCCTGCACCTGGGCGAGGGCAGCTGCCTGCTGCAAGCGATGACCCTTCCGCAGCCAGCAGCTCCCGGGTGGGCTGCTGGCGGCTTTCCACTTGGAAGTGGGAGGATGGAGCTGAACCCTTAAAGCCACTCGGTTACGCCCGGAGGCTGCCGCCTGCTCTTTGGGATGCACGATTCCAAGAAAGTCACAGGAAGTAATTAAATGGAAAAGGTCAGAGAAGGAGGAAGTGTTGGTCCGCAGCCTTTGGGCCGGAGCC
>NW_008597754.1:0-1210 GCF_000691845.1 Merops nubicus | reverse complement strand
GGCCGCCCGCTCCCCCCAGGAGCTCCCGGGGCGCCGGGGATGTTGTGCCCTAGTGTCCTGGTGTACAGTTATGAATCAATTACCAGCCGGGACCACCCCCGCCCCACCAATGCACCTGGCTCTCAAGTCACAGGGAACTTCAGGGAAAGGAAAATATTTAATTTTATTTATTTAAGTGTCTGTCCCCTCTTCCAAAGGGTCATGGAGACGAAAATACCCTGTAGAACTTTCTGGGGAGTGGAGGAAAAACTGACTTTCTTATGCTCAGCGGTTTTATTGGTTTGTTTCTTTTCCTACGGAAAAAAAAATAAGAAAAGGAAAGAGAAAAGAAAAGAAAGAGAAAAAAGGAAAGGAAAGGAAAGGAAAGGAAAGGAAAGGAAAGGAAAGGAAAGGAAAGAAAAGAAAAGAAAAGAAAAGAAAAGAAAAGAAAAGAAAAGAAAAGAAAAGAAAAGAAAAGAAAAGAAAAGAAAAGAAAAGAAAAGAAAAAAGAAAGGAAAAGAAAAGAAGAAAAAAGGAAAAGAAAAACATTTTTTAAAGGGAGAAAGAAAGGAGACAAGAAAAAAGGAAAAGAAAAAAAGAAGGGGAAAGGAAAATAAAAAAGGCAAAATAAAAAAGGAAAAGGAAAATAATAAAAAATAGAGTAAATAAGAAAGAAAAAGTAAAAAGTAAATTGGAGAAAGCTAGAAATAATAATAAGAAAAGTAGAAAAGAGGAAAATAAAAATGAGAAAGAAGAAGCAAAAAGGAGCAGGAGAAGAAAAAGAAAAAGAAAAAGAAAAAGAAAAAGAAAAAGAAAAAGTAGGAAAGAAAGATAGAGTGAAGAGCTCTCTGCTTTCCAGTGGCCTGGCTGCCAACCCCTTCCCATCTGCTTCCCAAGCCCCCTCCCGCCTCCCACCCACATCTGCAGCCCACCCTACCTCGCTGCGAGCAGCACAAGTCACCTGGATCGGCTGCTTTAAAAAGTCCCAGCTCCCGGCGGCGGTTCTCGCCCGCCGGCGGGGAGGGCGCCGCCATCCTCTCGACTGGCGAGCAGTCCAGGCGGCTTTCCCCAGCGCCGCCTGCCTCCCCGACAATCTGGTTTAAGTTACAGTGGATGTTTCCGAGCGCTGCTTTACCCCACCTCGGGGCAGATGCTGCCGTCCCTTCGCTAAATACCTTACGAACAGGGGCTGAAAGTTTTGTGGCAGGGTTCGTGTCCGCACTCACCTCTG
>NW_008597753.1:0-4361 GCF_000691845.1 Merops nubicus | reverse complement strand
CCCATAGCCAAGGGAGCCCCCATAGACCCTGTCAGCTCCATAACCTAGGGAACGGCCATAGCCAAGGGAGCCCCCGTAGCCCCCCAGTCCCAGGGAGCTCCCATAGCCAAGGGAGCCCCCATAGCCTCCCAGAGAACTCCCATAGCCTCCCAAACCAAAGGAGCTCCCATAGCCTCCAGAGCTCCCATAGCCTCCAGAGCTCCCATAGCCAAGGGAGCCTCCATAGCCTGAGGAGCCCCTCAAGCCCACAGAGCTCCCAGAACTCCCATAGTCTCCCAAACCAAAGGAGCCCACGGAACCCCGTGACCTCCCATAGCCCAAGGAGCTCCCATAGTCTTGGGAGCTTCGGGAGCTGAACGAACTCCCCAACCCTGCCGGGCCTGATGACCCCACAAAGCTCTCCTGGGGATAAGAGCTAAGGATGGGGCCTGGGATTGTCACCACAACTGGTGGCGGCAAGATCACTGCTCTGGAGTCAGGGCACTGCTGCACACACGGCTCATTGTAGCTCTCGGCAATGGGCTGAGGGCAGGACACCCCACAGGGTCTGCAGGACTCGCTGTAGGAAGACATCCTTCTTGTGGTGGCTGTGAGTCTGCAATGCACAACGGGAAGCAGGTTTTAAGGTAAATGAACAAATACCAGAGCTGAGCTGGGAGGAGATGAGCCACGATTATCAAGCAATGACTGTATCCAATGTATCAGAAGTCAACAGGGAAACACATAAATTTATACATGCCAATAAATAAACCATTCTTGGATCAACTCAGCCTTTGTCCTTCATTCATCTCATCCTGATCACCTTTGTAAATACTCTGATGTGAAGCAGATCTTCAATACTGTATAAATTAGATCTGCCCGTAGTAACTTGGACTGGTGAGGATGTACTCACAAAGCCTAAGCACTAGGGAAAAAGAAGCCACCAAGAACAGGAGAAAAGGCTGATTAATATTAATTCAGACTTTATGAGGTGTAAGTCACCCCAAGCATTTCTATAGCTTGGAGATCTACATCTTATCCTAGTGCAGTGGCTCCTGATGCTGGATCTGGACAAAAACACATTTTCATAAGTAAACCAAGAACATAAGTCTGTAAAAGCACGTGCAGGAACCATCTCTGTGCCAAAAGCATTGGTAAAGTTAATGCTGATAGTAGTAGAAAGAGCGAGTGAAATCACACTTACCTTGTTCACTGTGGAGACCGAGGCAAGAGAAGTGGATGGAAGGGCTCTGGGTGAGATGAGCTTTTATACTCTTCTTCAAGCCACCCCATGTGCCTCTGGTCCTAATTTGTTACAAAACAAACGTGATAGTGGGAGCTTTAATTTTGCCACCTCAGCATCGTCCCTCCCAAACGTTAGCATGGGTGTGATATGGCTGCTGATGACAATCAGTCACCTGCAATTGTCATTTTAGGGGATTTGGGGAACTTACAGCTGAAGGGTTGCCATACAGTCACCGATTGAAAACCAGATCAAGAGTCATGCATCACGTTCGCCCCATTTTGATGTTCCAGATAATATTCACAGGGTGTGGGGCCCTTTTTGGTGCCACCTGCACGAACCAGCTGAAGGTCACTCAATGTGAGCTAGAATTCTGGTTCTGAGAGAACACGAGTGCTCCTTGCAGTTGGTTAGGGGTCTATAAGCATTGTTAAACAGCAGAGCAAAGAGCTGACATGACACAGGCACACTCCTGGTGGGATATCAATAACAGCACCAAACCAGTTAAACCCTGGCAAAGTTTTTAGGTTGTGCTCTAAACATCATCTGATAAGGAGATCCGTGTCTGATTTACTAGACCTGTCAAAAGATATAGGGAAATGATAGTCCCACGAGAAATATTAACTACAACCCATGTATCAGTCCATCAAAACCTTTCCCAACATCCTTTTCAAGTCTTCAGACACAATTCAGATGACAGAGGAATGGCTGGACTGAGTGACTCCTCCAATGAGGCAGAAAAGACTTTACTGACGTAGCCAGAACTGTTGACAGGTTCTCTGTCTAAAGCCAATACCAACAATTCAAGATTTCTACTTCTAGAAGTTCAGTTAGAAATACATTTTAAAACAACCCAAATTTTCTTTCCACCCACCCCTGAACTCTTAAAGAAAAGAGGTAAATTAATAAAATAATATTTAAAAGGCTAAATTTTAATGGGGCTGTGGCATCATACAGTTATTTGCAAATCTGTTGTTTTCTAATTTTACAATATTGCAAAAGATAGGCTATTAATTGCCTCTAAATTGTAAGATAGCTGGGCCTTTGAAGTGTCATCAGGATTTGGTGGTAATAATGAGAGGCACCTGAATGATAATGACTTTAAGCTGCTTCACAAGTACTCTTTAATACCTGGTGCTTGCAATTTCTGTTATTATCATATTAAATGAAGACGGGCAGGATTTAGAAGCTCCCATATTATGAAACAGCATCATTTAAAATTATGCCAATCAGTGTCACTCTTCTTGATTCCCTAACCAGATTGATTTATAACTTCCATGCTTGCAATGGTTTGATTTTCATTCATTATATCAAATTGTTTTACAAAGTATTAATATGTTTGGGGAGATTGTGACATGTGCATGCCATGGACTAGAGAGAGTAGCTTCACCTCCCTTTATGAACAAGTAATTTGCTAATATGCCTGAAATGTCTCTCACCTTAAAGTCTAGAGGAGGAGGGTAAAAAAGCCACATTAAAAATTAACTGAAATTTCAGGCTTAATTTGCTATCTGTCCATGCAAGGAGTTTTAAACTAAAAATATCCTAAAACCTCTACTCTTAGACTCTCCAGATCACCTCTAAATGACCCCCTCTCTTATGCATAAAGCTGTGCCTAATGACACAGCACTTTGGTCACATATCTCTAAATCAATGCTCTTGCACAAGATCCGTGTGCTGATAGTTGCATGTTTCTGTATAATAAGGGTGCAACGCATCAAATATGAATTTTTAGTGGGTGTTTGTCAAGCCTCTTATCGTTCCTGGGATGTTCTGGAACATCGCTGAAGTGTCACTGCCTCGATGACATTCCAAGGACAGCAGTAAAAATAAGAGTGGAATCCACCATATAATTCATGAGTAAATAATATTTGATCTACAAATACAGATGCTAAATCCCCCATGTTTCTAAACCAGATACAGATACCCAAAATTCTCCCTCTTTCTATTATTTATCTCCTTTTTAACCAGTTTGCATCATATTCGCTTAAATGGCACTATTTTAAAAAGACAGATAACTTTAATTGATCCTTACTCACCTGCCTAAATATCAAACTCATTATCTTACAACTCCAAGTAGAATTAACCATCAGGTGCCCCAATGCTGACGCTGGCTATTAGATGTCTGAAAGATCTCATCATTCACCAGCCCAATGCCCACGAAGTGAGTATTGACCTTGGATCACACCTGATTTTGCAGGTGGGGAGTGGCTGTGCAAAGCACACGAAATTACACCCCTCGATGTGAAGGCTGTTTTCTAACTATGTAGGACCTGAGGCACAAGGGGTGTTTTGTATTTGTAAGCAGTTTGAGAAGTGTATAAAAGCTGTCTCCACTCCAAGCCTCTCCATCCACATCTCCTGGCTTATTCTCCTTGGTGAACAAGGTAAGTCCAATTTGGCTCAACCTCTGTCCCTCTTAAGCTTTTTTCTGTTGATGCTCCATCTCTCATGATGCTACGGATGGACAGGTTAGAGAACTTCAGGTGTCAACAGGTAACCTTAGAACAAAATGGGAGGTTTTTACTTTGAATTACCATTTTCCAGGCATCTGAGTTCCAAATCAGGATCTAGATGCTTTATAAAACTTAAAAATTTGAGTGATCATAATATCTACCACCTTGTCGCAATATCTGCCCCATAAGGGTGAATATTCCTGTTTGGAAGCTGTTACTGGAGAAGCAATATGAAACTATAGAAGTAGTTGATTATACCTGACACTTCTTTTCTTAACTTGCTGTTAATACGTTACGAAACTTCAGTCAGTTTCAGCTGCTCTTCATAAATAAGAGTCATCAAGCAAGAACAGTGATATCACGTGTGGGATTCACCACACATAGAATCAAAGAAAAATTTGGATTGGAAGAGACCTGAAAGATAATCTAGTTACAAACCCCATGCTATGGGCAGGGACACCTCCCACAAGACCAGTTTACTCAAAGCCCATTCCAACCTTGTCTTGTGACACTAGATATGTACATCTGTGCACGACATCCAGGAGATCCTGACAGCAAATAGAATCTAGACTGTCATTTTGAACTCCAGCCTCCCAAAATTTCCATTGGCTTTAAACAAACACAGGCATCGAGACCCAGGGAAAACACCTGCATCCAAAACCTGCTTCCCGTTGTGCATTGCA
>NW_008597752.1:0-1488 GCF_000691845.1 Merops nubicus | reverse complement strand
GGAGCGGCCCGGCGCCCGCAGCCGCGCTTCGGTGTTATTACAATGCACACAACGAATTTCCCTCCTATTAGTCGTTTCCCGAAGATCAAACCCGGACAGCTGCGAATGCAATCGATCCCTACAAAATGCGTTAGCGCGGCGTTCAATCAAAGTTGATATTTCCTTGGATTTATTTCTTTTTTATTTTTAAATAATCGATAGCATATTCCTTTTTTCTTTCCCTTTTTGTCTTCTTCCCCTGGCGGCAAGTGGCCAGCCGAATTACAACCCTGTGTAAGTTAGAATTAGAAAATAAACGCTTATGCACAAAGCCAGGCGTATCGAATGGAAGGAGCAGCCGCTGCGCAGCGCCTGGGAGCCGGGCAGGCACCGGGACAGGCACCAGAGCGGGTTCCCCGGCCTCCCCACCGCTCGGACACTTCCTATAACTGTTGCGAGCCAAACGCTCTATGAGTCCCTCTATTTTCCTAATCCCTCCGCTTCCCGCTGGCTACACCACATCTTAAACCGATGTGAACACAAGCAAAACAGTTTGCGGCCGCGATTGGCTTTGTGTCCTCCCGCGGTCCTTCGTTTTGGCTTGTGCTGGGGTTTATTGGAATTTTTTTTTTCCTTTTGCTACTTCTGCTTTCTTGAACAGGCAAGATTTTTGCTATACGTTGACTTTGTATTTATAAACTAAGCACCCAGAAAAGTAATAAGCTAGCTGTTGATTTCATTGTAGACGAGGTTGATCATTTTTCGGCCACATTTCTGAGTCCAGATTTAACTATATGAGATATAGACTTTCAAGGAAAGTATGTAGAAAAAAAACCAAAATAATTGTAAAAGTAAAGACTTAAACATCCTCCGTGTGGAACAAATGCTCAAAATATGTCACTGCCTTATAAAAAATAACGCAGAAGCATTTCTCGGGGCCGATTTCTGCTCGTATTACTGAAACGAGTAATCCTTTTGAAGTTACATGGCAAAGAGGACTCACATGATCAAAATCAACAAAGTTCACCCTAAATTCTTAGACACAAGAGATGACTTCTTTTCTCCAGAGCTCCCATTGATTTCAATGCTCTTTCTGAGCTGAAACAGGAGTAACTGTGACCTGTAATATTTTATGACACATAAACCATAAAAGAATAACGTTAACAGTGAAAGTCGGCCAAGTAGTGCGCCTGGGGGAGAAAAGGAATGTTTGCTTTGGAAACGGAGAAAGGAGGAAAGGAGAGAGAAAGAGATGAAAAGTAAGAGAAGAAGACAGAAGGGAAAAAAAAAAAAAGAAAGCAAGAAATACTTTTAAGTATGTATGTATATAGTGTTGTTATTTATTCACGTATTATTAATTTAATTATTTCTGTATTCCCTTTTTGTGGTTACCGATTCACTGCCATCGCACAGAGCTAATTGCTAAAGCAAAACAAACAAGAGATCCTGCTCCCAAGCTTACGCGAAAAAAAACAACCCGAAACGATTCTTTTCCCAAAAAAAACCAGA
>NW_008597751.1:0-5106 GCF_000691845.1 Merops nubicus | reverse complement strand
GGAGGGGGGCAGGGACCCGGGCACCGGCCCCCTCGGAGCGTCGTCTCCGCAGGAGCCGTGCTGCTGTGGGAGTGGCCGGAGTTTGCTTCTGGAAGCCTTCAAAAGAGAAAAAGAGGACAGAGAAAAAAGACAAGGGGGGGAAACTAAAATAACGCGTCTGAGACTTGCTCAGCCAGGTCGGGTGGTTATCGGGAAAATGTCCAAGAAGTTCTTGTTGACTTCACTGATACCGATCCATCCCACACCGTGTTCCGCCGCGTTCTCGCCCGTTCGGTGCGCACCCCGCTGTGATGGCTGCTGCAGGAACGCACAGGAAGGGAAGTAGAGCTGCATGCCAGAGGGTGGCCTTCCCCAGTCTGAGGGGAACCTCGCACGACCCCCTTCCCCTAGGTTTGAAAGCAACAATGGGAACAGCTGGGGCTGTGTGCGGGGGGTGACGAGCCCTGGGGTCCTGGTCAGTCCACACCCCTGCTCCAGCAGCAACAGGCACAGGAAGGCTCAGGGTTACCACCATGCTAGGAAAATCACCAGTCCTCACTTGGCTAAAACGAGACTTCTGACTGAAACTTGTTTTACCTGGGGAAAATCAAAGGTTTTCTATGCCTGCATCTGTGCACTGTCTGTTCTGCCACTGACAGGTTGCATAGCTGAACTGGAGAGGAGAGCAGCAGAAACTTGTTTCTGGGTTTCTTTGCCGCTTTTTTGTTCTGCTTCCTACCTGGCCCATTTGTAAAAGTACATGTAATGAAATGAAAAATTTGGTTAAAAAAGATGGAATTTGCCATTCAAAGGTTGAAATGGATTTGGGTTAGAAAGGGGAATGTTCTTTGCCAGCTGCCTCTGTTTTAAAAACAAGCAAGTAAAAATGCCCCAAAGTCAGAAGAATACACCCCTGCCTATTGCCTGTGTCCCTGCCCACCGTGGCAGGGTGACCCCAGTGTGCAGGGGCAGTGGGACTGGCAGGCAGGTATCAGGGGCACAGCACCTCCTGTGCAGAAAGCTCTGCACCCACCCACGCATTACAGAGCCTGTAAAAAATCCTGCATTACTCTGATTTGCTATGATGATGCGTATCAAGCACAGGCTGGCTTATACATTAAGAATCTTTCAAATATCCTACTGAAGGATTTGATAAATACAACAGCACTTAAAGAGCTGGGGTTTTTTCCAGCTTCCCCCTTTGCACACTGGGCTCTTTCCTGTCTTCCTGAAGTGGCCAAAGCGGGCTTGAAAACTTTTTGCTCACAAGCCTCAAACAAGACTCTGAAGGGAAGAGTTTAGTTTCATTTTTTGATGTGAGAAGTTAACAAAATTAGTGTTAGCAGGCTCTGCAGCGCAAGTGCCAGGCAGGGCAACCAGCCACATGGTGCTGGGTGGGCTCTGTACAAGCAAAGTGCCCTGGCTGCTCCTGTTTGGTACGGCTGTGTGATTATCCTTGCCAGTTTTGATAATGAAGCTGATCCCTTTTGAAATCTTATTGGGGAACTGAGAAACCTTAGGAGAAGAATACCTGCTCCTTTGTCCACAGGGTGGAGCATGGCTGTGGCTGGGAGGTGACCTAGCCGAGGGGTGCAACCGGGCTGCTGGAGGACTTGGCACATGCAGCGTTCCCCTTGCAAAGAACTGGGACCTGGCATCCCAGTCCCAGGAAAGCAGGACTCTCCTGTGCTGCTTGCATACTGTGGGCTGGGCAGAGCAGGGAGCCTCATGCTAAGAGCTTGGGTCTGTCTGCCCTGGGAAACTGCATCCCCTCAGAAATGGAATGGTTTTTCACTGCGGAAAACAATCCTTTGTTCCACTGGTGTGCAAAGTCACCTCCTGTGTTTAGGCACAAATTGAGCTACCTGATTAATGTTATTCTTCATCGTCACTTTCAGATTGGGCCAATTTTAGAGCTTGGAATAAGGCTGATAATGGATTCAGTTGGTTAGAAATAACTGTTCTTCTTTGAATACACTGAGCTGGATCCAAATTAATTTCCCCACAGAGGCAAGCTGTTGAAGTGGTTTTTGGCCATGCTGTGCATGGTCTGGGGCCAGCCAGCGGGGCAGCGCCCAGCTCGGGAGCTGGCCCAGGGTTCAGCCGTGCTCCTCGGTGCCAGTGCAGCCTGTCCCACACAGCTCGGGTGGGTGCCCCAGTCTTTCTGCCAGTCACAGCCCTTCCCCAGGGCACAGGGCACACCCACCCTTCCTGATGGCACAACTACCAGCTCCCTGGAGGACACACAGGCTGGTTTTGGTACTGGTAGTGTTTATTTGTGGCACCCTGCTGAGGAGACTTTCCCTGTCTTGCTGGTTTAAGTTTGAAATTAAATTGTTGTGACAAAGTAACACAGAAGGATGAGATAACCAGAGAGTTTTGTCCACGGATAAAAATGGTTAAAAGCTCCCTTACAATCTCATCCTGATTCATTTGCATTTGGGAGCCTCTTTCATGGCTGCCTGTGCCCTCCATGGTGTGGTGGGACATGGCCATGCCTCCACCATCCCAGGCCTGTGGCAGTACATAGTCCCTGTCAGGGGACCACGGCCACCTGTGCCACCATGCAGGGCTGCACCAAGACATTGATGTTTCAGGAAAGTCTTGAAAATAATTGAAAATCTGTCTGCTGTCTTCTTTAAGAAAAACGCAGCCAAAGAGAAGAGGAATGAGAGGAGGAAGAAATACCCCTTTTCAAGTTTGGTATCTTCCTCTGGCGGGGGGGTCCTTTTGTCCTGCAAAGCAGTGGAGATGGCTGTGTGGACCCTGGGCACCCCAGACACAGAGTGCCCCCTGCCCTGTGCCCACCCTGGCTCCCTGGTGAGCCACCCACTGAGCTGATGGAAATCTTGGAGGTGAGAGTTTTGTCTGGAAGTCTGACATGAGTGAAGCATGGCAAAGGATGTTGTGTCATGAAGGAAACACTGTGGGAGCAAATTGCCATCGATCAATGTAATCTAATTTCTTTGCTTCTGTGATCTAAATACTTGCTTTAATAATTTATTAAGGGGGAGTGTCTAACGGGCAGGAGGAAAATGATAAAGGATGGTTTAACAGAAAGCAGCACAGGGCAATAAAATATTGAAGCCAGTCATTAAAAGGTGAGTGATGTCCATGTCATAAAGGTGGGAGAAAAAGAAGGTAAGAGAGGCTTAATGTGTTGGGTAAGAAACATTCTGGGCCTTCTAGAAAGTCCTGAGGGTGTGAGCTTTGCTCTCTGCCTTTCTGTGCAGATCCTAAAGGGAATGATGGGCTTATAGGGTCTTTCATCTGTGAATTAGATTTAAACTTAAGACCAAAGAGATACACTAGGAGGTTTGTGCTTCTCAAAATTCACTGTTCTTTTCTCCTCTGCTATTAGTTTAGTTCACAGAAAGGCTTTGGTTTGGCTTGAGCTGCTGGACCCAGGGCAGAGCACCTTCAAAGCAGCCCTGCAGGAAGCCTGCCAGTGCTCAGGGTGCTCAGGCACATGCAGCCATCAAGGTGCCACCCACTCAGGGTTCCCTGCCAGCCATCCTCGCTTGAGGGAGAAACTACAAACAGAGAAACGCTGTTCTGAGGTATGTTCAAGGGAAGCATCTTCACTGCTGACACTGTCTGTCCACAGAGAGGGAACAGACTGAAACTACCCAGCAGTGAGAGTGTCGGCCCCCAGAATAGCAAGAACTGGTACCAGGAGGAATTGATTGCACTGAAACTTCATCAGGTCTTGTTCAGATCTTTGAAAATAAGTATTCATCTGAATCTCATCAGGACCATAGAGTGTGGTAAACATAACTCTTCTTGAACCTTATTTTCTGTGTTTGTGGGCACCTCACACAGACTGACACTCAGGGAGTGCAGGTCTGGCTCCTACTGTACCTTTGTACTTGCTTGTGCAAAAGCTTTTACCATGGACGTTGTCTGATAAACAGCAAGAATAGAGGGCTGTGGTTTTGGGAGTTTTGGGTTCGTTGTATGGTTGGGGTTTTTTTGGTCTTATTATTTTTATTTTTTTTAAACAGTATGTCATAGGAAGGACTTGTCTGAGATTTGGTCTGCCTGTCAGATAAGGACTTGTCGGAGACAACAGTCTGGTTTTCTACTCCACTGGAAATTTCTTCCTGATAGCCCTGAGTGTGTTTCTTATCCATGGGGTCTATGTCTCTGGGGATAGGACAGTGCTCAGGCTGATGATGGAGGGGTACAGAAATACTGCAGAGAATTATTTGCTCCATGTATTTTTTGATTTTGCACCCAACAACAGTAATCATAGGGAGCTGTAATTTGCATTGTTTTTCTATAAATTTAATGCTTTTTAAAGTTTACTCTGCAGAAAAGCAGCATTGACCTTTTATACAGTTCTGGATCCTGGCTGTACCCAGTGATCTCTTCATGTATTTCTTTTCCTATTACTAGTGCTTAGTGATTAGCATGTAGTAAATGATTTAGTCAAAGCTATTTGGAGGCCAAATTTTCTAGGGAGTTCTTGTACTCATACAGTATCATTACTAATGGGCCGAATTTCAATAAACTCAAATTTGTTTAATATTTAGCAACCTGAAGTCTATGTAAGCATTATTTTTGGCACACCCACTCGAAGCGGCCCATGTGCATTCAGAAAGGTTTGTATACATGACGTTTCTTTGACAGGAAAGTGCTGAAATAAGTGCAACAGTAACAATTTGCCAAACTGTGTTGCAGACAAAGTCCTTCCCCCTGCTTTCTTTCCCATCTAATTACAACTGCGCTCTGCCGGTCCCCCCCTTGCCAGGCTTTCATCCCCACGTTTCTGCAGGGCTCTGGAGCTGCTGGTTGGAGGAGCCCCACAACGGGGACGGGAGTCGGGGCAGGGCAGCTGCCGGGAGTGATGGCTTTGCTTTGTACGTCTGTCAGCTAATGCCTCCCTAGTGCAGAATTACCGTCAGCCTCCCGCCGAGCTCGCGCTCCCCTCCACCTGAATGCGTAATGACTCCGTGGCAAGGACTTTCAAACAAACGCCTAATGGCCGGACACGTGGAGAATCGGGAAAGCAGCAGAAGCTTGTCACGGTTGTCGTCTCGCTACTTTCCCGGCCCCGTGGCAGGTGTGGGGCGGCGGGTGCCGCTTACACAAAGCTCCCCACGGCGCGGGTGGTCCCTGGGCGGG
>NW_008597750.1:0-9014 GCF_000691845.1 Merops nubicus | reverse complement strand
ATATTATATCTATTATATTATCTAATCTTTCCACAGAACAGCTGTGTAAATGTCACTGAAGATAAGCCAAAATTAGTTCACCTGAAATATGAAATGCACCAGGAACACCACCATCATTTTCATTGCTGACTGAGGACTTCTTAGTGATAGTTATTGAAATCTTGTAACTAAACAGAATCTCATAATTGTACCATTGTCTTCTTGCTTTGCTTCTACTTCTGCAGCATATATAGGATATATAGCATATATAGGTAACAGCCAAACAGCACATACTTAACTTACAGAATATGTCAGGGAAAGTTTATATATCATAAATAATAATAGTTTTATTCAACAGAACAATGACCTTCCAGTGAAGCAAAAAGCTGCTCTAAACCAGTCCTGTAAGTACAGAGGACTAAAGATGCAGAACATCACTTTTAACAGAAATGGAAACGCACTGCCATGCACTTTTTAAGTTCCTCACAGCCAAGAGTTGTTTCTATCTAATGGAGACATTTAGGGAAGGAGGTTGAGGCTGTACTCCAGTTCAAACAAGTAATATGCATTCACATAATCCTCGATGGTGCAGCAAGGCTAACAGCTGAGTCGGTTAAGCAAGAGGTGCTTTTAGGTTAGATGGGGAATGTGAGCTATATTCATAGAATCATCGAATGTGGACGGGACCTCCCAAGGTCATCTAGTCCAACCCTCCCGCCATAAGCAGTGACATCTCTCACTAGATCAAGCTGCTCAGAGCCTTGTCTAGCCTAGCAAAGCTATCCATGTTAGTCTAAGATGCTACTGATCCAAGCAATCACAGACCATCTTCACAGGCATTCTGCACCTGTACCCTGCAGTGTCATACTTACCTCAAAAACTGATGTAGAGTCCTTTGTTATTGGTGTTGTGCCCACAGAAGCCTGATTAATTCCTGCAGCATTGTTTATTGACTGCCCTGGAAAAGGCACCAGTCCTGTGCAAAATAAATAAGCAGTACCCAGCTGTATGTACCTTGGCAGAAGCAATAACTTTAAATTTGCATGAGTAACCTTTGTTTAAAGTTTCTTGTTAAAGTTCAAGTTCTTAGCTTTTGAGAGCTTGACTTAATGTCTTTAAGATTCTTTTGGCTGATGTTTTCTAATTGTTTCATAGAGGGGGGGGAAAAAAATAAAAAAAGCAAAGCCATGTGACAAGCCATACATAACCTGCAGTTAGATGAGACCTAGAAAAGGTCACTGGCAAAACCTGGGTCTTTGTAACTATGCTGAGAACAACTTTAGCACTTCAGCTGCATCTGGAAGAAACTGATTAGGCAAGCCTGAGAAGAGGGTGAGGCTTGGCCTCCATTAGTGGGTTTCACATGCTGACTGGTGGCCTGGGAAACTTCAAGGAAGGGAGAAGTTTTCTTGTGTAAGAGACTCCTGAGAGGAACTGATGTAAATTTGATTCCAAACTTTTCTTCTCTTGATTTTCATCAGCATATTGACAAGATGGAGCAAAATAAAACACTTTAAAAGCCTTACACTTACTTATTTATGACTGCCTAATAGATCCTATATCCTATATAATTATCATAACTTGTAAACTATTTTCTGATTTTGCTTTGAGCTGCTTGTCACAGAAAAAAACAGGTTTTGAGGCAACTTTTATTCTGTTTCCACATCTGTCATTGAAAGGTTTTATAATTACACTGCTAGTGAAGCAAATGAAGGACATTCTGAGAGCAGGCTATGTTGCACAATGTAGGTAAATGCAACACATCCTAAGGACAAACATTGGTCAAGAGTGCTTTCTTAGCTGCCTCAAACAATATAGACACAGGAGTTGAATTTCAGTTTATGAAAGTGGGTGTGTGTTCTTTCCATGAGTCCGTTTTTGTATACTTAACCTCCTGAAAGCTGGGTTGTTTGCTTTTTTTTTTTTTCTTCATAGTGCTAGTCACACCTCAGAAAACCTTGAAAGTCTTTTCCTGCTCCTTCAGTTTGTATTTAAATGGCTCCAAACCCACTTATATTTTCCTGTTTACGTTGCTTTTGTGCTGTTCTGTTGATGTTTCCATCCTACCTCACTACCACCTTGTCCTGTGCTTTCTGCATTTCCTTTCCTCTTCCAAATAATCGTCAGACTGTCCCCAGCAACTCCCTAATGTCTAGGAATATCGGGAAGAGCACAGGGCATGTGGTACCTAGAGTCTATCCCTGTGCTTTCTGCATTTCCTTTCCTCTTCCAAATAATCGTCAGACTGTCCCCAGCAACTCCCTAATATCGGGAAGAGCACAGGGCACGTGGTACCTAGTCTATCCTTCTCAGAGGAGAGGCTATGTTTGCCAAGCTTTAAAAACAAGAGGCAAAGAATTCAGCAAGATATAGACACCTGGGATGGCAAACTTCAGGATGGCTTTTTATTTTTAATTATGAGCAATATTTTAGAACTGAAAGTCTTAATTTTATCTGTAGACAGTGTGATCAGTGCTTATAAATGCTATTGCTGTCTTGCTCCAGTGACTTAAGTTATGTGTGAAGGATCCAAGTGGAGGTCACGAGATGTCTCTGATATGTTACTTAGTGCAGCTTAGCAGGAAAACAGATGTCTGTCTAGACATAGAGTTTTGTGTCCATAACAAATAGAAAGCAAGACAAAATCTTATCTCTTCAATAGTTGTTAATAGCAAAGTATCATTCTATAGGGAGAGAGAAAAAAACCCTCATGGTTATGAACCTTCAATATGAAACTGTATATGAAACTATTATTTCATATACAGTTGTCCTCCATTAACTGCAGAAGAAAGTTAAGTTGTTCGCTACAGCCTTTACTACCAAAATTACTACTGCTGCAGCCTCCTTAAGTGTTAAGCTATCCTTACTCTAAGTTCCTTTGGCTCCTGAGCCACAAAGGCAGAGATGGGTGAAAGTTTCACCTGGCATCACACCTGGCTAGTCATCCTTCAGCAAAATTCTGCCCAACTCTTATTTCTTGACAGGGACTTCAAATCAAATTCAAGTCCCTTTATTTTTTTAAATGCGCTATTTTAATTTCCAGGCATCCTGTATTGATTGTGCTTCCCAGCTATGTTTGCATAACTGTAGCTTAATATGATTTTATAACAGTACATTTCAACCTTGATAATGAGAATCACTTGCAATCAGACACTCTTCGAGTTCCAGACAAACATGTCTGTTATAACATTACACAATACTCCTAGAGAACATTGTTTTCCTATGGTTCACAAGGGTAATAAGTAAGTGGGCCATTAGTCATTCTACCGGTTCTCCATGTGTTTTCAAAACCAGCTATCAAATTTCCTGGTGGCAAATATTTCTTCTCCTATTTGCATTTAATGTTCTTCTAAAGAAACAGCTGACATTTATTTTCAGCTTATGATTAATCTTTACCCTGTTTTGTATTTGCAACACTGCTAGGATACTGTAGCAGCAAGTACTAGTATTTTTCCACCATATATGTTCTTTTCTCTAGAAAAGAACAAATAATTTAAATAGTCTTCTTTAAATTTGGCTTCAAAATTAAAAACCAAATAAAGGAAGCACAGGTCACAATTTAAAAATTTATATAAGATAAGGTAGTCCTGCTGGCCTTTGTCACATTTTGCCAGTTACTATGTTCAGGTATGGTTGAATTTGAACTCAGTTTTCCCAAGAATCACAGGGGACTTGGATTTTTTTTTTTTTCTTTAATCAAATTTCTGCCGAAAACAGGAAGCCATAGAAAAACACTTATTTTGCTGTAATCAAAGGTAAATTTCTTTACATGTCATAAAGACTGATAGAGTCTTTTGAATGCTCATAACAACTAATGGTATTACTAAGCTAAAACACCTAATTAAATTGTACAGTTATGATAGAGGATGTTACTCTAGACCAGAGAGGATTCTTGCTGAAATCAATATCCATAATTTTTATGCCTAAAGCTCTTACTGTTAAATATACTGCAACAACAACCATATTAAATCTTTCATGTGATACGCATTCCATTTGCTTCAGTAGGGACTGAATTTTTATGACCTTTTAAGTTGTACTAAGATTCTAATTCTCAAAATCTGCTTTTATAGCATTTGAGATGTGAATGCTATTTTCTGAATTAAAGGCCTTACTGTTAAAATTGCTTTTCTTGCAAATTACTGTAATTTAAGAAAAAAAGACCAGTCTGCAGTTTACCTGTTCTGATTGTTATGCACCAGGGGTTATTTTTGTTCATTGCATTTTTAGGAAAGATTTTATCAAAATTATTTATCCTAGAGCAGAGAAAATATTATTCTGTTTATCTTGTGCATGAACTCCCTGTCCATTAAAAAAAAAAAAATCAATTAGTAAATAAATGCAGAATTTGGATTGCCCACAAAAAAGCAGAAGTTTGTGTTTCAAACAGCATTTGAGGGTTTAAACTGATAGTGTTATACACACACAAAAGAAAAAGCCATATAAAAGAACAAAATAATGGTTTGTGGATATCCTTCTGTTTTTCTGTGGACTGCAAAGAATAATCAAGTAATATTCTACTATGTGTGTACTTTCACCCAGATTTTCATTATCGCATGAGAATCCCATGACATACAAATGCATTCCAAGCCTGGCTGTAGAATATTGTTTGCATTAGGGAATTTTAATTTTTTCCACATATGGTGGTTTACACTAGACTTTTTTCCCTCTGTTCATCAAAGTTAGGAGACAAAAATCCATGCAAAAGAACATGGATACAGTCTTTTGTGAAGAGGGCAGGAAACTGGTAGATATCCCCTTGATTTTTCTATTTTATGTATGAGGAATAGTCAAGACTTCAGACACAGAACAAGGAGGGCTGCTTCAGAATGGTGTAAGAAGGCTACTGCCTAGAAAGAAAAGAGCTGAGTGTGATGTTATATGAAGATATTTTATGAAAACAACTACTTGAAATGTTACAGCTCTCAGTGTGAAACAGAGGGGAAAGTGCTGCCTAGCAATTCTTTGAAGAGATGTGAGATTTTTTTCATTTTCAAGGGGCATTCATGTTTGATTTTTGTGGTTTTTGGTTTTTTTTTATTTTTTTAAAACGAATAATAATGGCTTAAGCGGGACGAAATTGGACTCTGAGCCTTAGTCTAGATGCTTTGCTTATTGATGTAGCACAAATTAGCTTCTGACTGAAACAAATATTTTTCTTAACTGGACAAAAAGCACGCAAGTGTCTTGAAGTGATACATTGTGTTAAACCATTTGTAAGATTTTAGACATGAAGGATTTTAACAAGAGATTTGTATAGTCAATTGTAGACACAAATGTGGTAGGAATAAATTGTTTATTAACTAAGGGAATAGGATATGTCAAACCTAGTTGGAGATCTATGTAAAGAAGTATGTAAATTTAGTTCAGAACATATGTGCTAATGTTAATAAAATGTTGTTTTGTTTTTCACCTTTCTGCAACATATTTAAACTCCAGTGCTTCCTTTTGCTCCCTGAGGTTGTGTGAAAGTGATAATGAATCAGCCCAGGACATCCCTCACTGCATGGTAAGTATGTGAGAAGTTGCTACTCACACACTCTGTAAGTTGGTACTTTACAGAGCTCCCACTGCCCACCATCTACCCAAATGGGTGAAAGTATTTTCTGAAAAGATCCTTCTTGATCCCAGAGGATTTGAGCAATGATCTGGCTGCTTGGTTGCTTGGCATGACATCAGCAAAGAAATCGCTTGTGTTTGACCTGATTGAACTTCCAGTCTTACCTGTTCCCTGAAAATAGTATGTGGTTGTTCAGTGGGAGAAGAGAGGTGGCATTCTAATACTGCAATGGTCATAGTTTTATGAGGGATTGCGATGTTTTAGCAGCAAAATGCAATCTTTAGTATTTTATAAGCATATTTCTATGCCTACGTTTTATAGAGAGTAACTTCTGGAACTAAGAAAATTAATTGTAACTGTTAACTAACTGCACAATTAATTTTGTTACTATTGTTAATATTTTATAAAACAGAAGTTAAATAAGGATTCTGAATGAATTCGTGCATGAATATGGCACAATACAAGCCCTAGAATTCAGAGAGACATAAAAACCCTGAGACCATAATTGCTCTAATGATGTCAATCTTTGTGAATCTCTTTGAAGGCAGAAACGATTAACTACTTGGAAATACTTTCACTATGAAGTTATGGGCTACTTTAACTTTAGCCTTTTCCAACATCCTAAGTCAAACCTTGGAATCTTCTTTTAATCTTCACAAAGGCACAGTGCACAGATACAGTATGTTATGAAAAAAATGAATTCTGAGCCCTTCCCAATCCTCCAAAAGAGATACACATATCAGATTAGGCACAGATTGAATTTAGATGTTTAGATTTAATTAAGTTAATCAACCACTACATTTAGTATTTCTTAAGGATAAAAATTACTGCAATGTGATTAATTTTACATTTTCTGACATAGAATCATTTCAGAAATTGCATAAATCCAAGACACAGGATATTTCATTGCCTCCATACCCTGAGATGGCTGAAAGGCCATTCTTTAAAATTCACAAATTGTGAGGCGATACAGGTTGCATCTTCTGTCATTCCAGCTCCCATCAGTGTACATCTCTACACATTTTTCTGTCCCTTGGCCATTAGGCTCATACTGGTGCCACTTGGTATAATTCAGGGGAGTGCCACTTATATACTTAAACTGACCTGAAGTCTCGCCCTCTGTAATGCCCAAGTAGGCATACTGATTATACTGTTTCACGATACCCAAAATAGCTTTATTCTCCTCCTCATTCATGGGAGTTGCAAGAGTTCCTCCAGCCTCTTCACAGGATTCTAGTGCAGATGCAAAATCAGCTTTCTTCCCATTGCTGGCAAGTATTTTCTCTCCTACTTCTCTTATTTTCCCATTCAAAGCAAGCACTAAAATATGAAAAGGAAAAAACAAAAGTTAGCCTTCTTAATTTCCTATGGCATATTAATTGGAAATCAAAGAAAGAGAAATCAAGAGATGAGAAAATTAGAAGTGGTAAGAGAAACAGAGGAGGGTATAGAAGGCAAAAATGAAAGGATGACGAAGAATAAAAATCTTCAATATTTTACCAGCTCACCAATTGTTCACTAAATATATTGTTATGCTGCTTGTGACCAACTGTCATTGTCGTCTCAGAAACAAGATTGCCCCACTAACATTTGCTACATACACTATCAGCCCTATTATAGTGTGCATACTGTCTAAAGAGGATCAATTTGTTTCAAACTTGATCAAGCGAAACAGAGAAATGATAATGATTGTGAATTCCTTCTCAGCACAAAACAATTTACCACCTTTAACAATCTGGCTGCTGATAGATAAAAAAAGCTAATAACATGGTACAAGACTGAGTAGTTCTCATGAATCCATGTGGAAAGTGCAGTATTAGTCAGAATTTTTTTTTAATAGAACAAATTTGAATAGGTGCACATTAGTGTTCCTGAGAGAAATCTGCTTCTCCAGGGAAAATGAGTCCTTATCTCCCCTGATTTGGATAAGAAAATGGAGTTTTGGGATCTAGTACCATTTTTAATCCTGACTTCTTTCCTGCAGGTCATGGTTCTATAACTAATTTTGCCTGCTGCACTTAAAATTGATTGTGAGCTGAAAAAGTAAAAACAGGAAAAATTACCGCCTTCAAGTCTGAAAAGTCGATGTTTCAAATTTACTAAAACATTGTGAAGTTCAGTGTCCAGAGAATCAGGTAGACCTACACAGATAAGAAGAAAAGTTATACAATCAAGCAAAATTAGGCTTTGCTGATACAAACACTTCCTTGGATAAAACTAATATTCCAAAACTAACTAGCACCCAAAATATTTTTTTTAACATCATCTTGCATAAAATAAATATTTCCCCAGTATTTTTTCACAGTGGTGTTAACCTATACTAAAGGGAAAAAAAAAAAAAAAAAAACACTCCAGCCCTCAGAAATGGTGAGAATTCCCCTTTGCACAGAAGAATATGAATTTCCTATGGCACCATACCACCATCTTTTTAATCTGCTGATTGAATGTTTTGTGTTTTTACAGTGGGATCTAATTTAATGGAAACCATAAATACTGGTGTAGTACTGTTTCTACATGGACAATCTAAAATACAGTCCATCCAGCACTGCTTGATAAAGATGGAAACTCTCTGCAAAGGTACATTTTATACCCATGGAAATTTGTGTGAAAGTGTTCTAGAAGTAGAAGAGAGCTACTAGTGTGCTCAAATGATCACGTTCCCATTGTTCATAACTTAAACAAATGTCAATGTAGAAAGACAAAATACCTCCCTCTCTCCAAATGGCAATGCTGTGAATTCTACTGTACTTCACAGTCAGTAAAAAATAACATTTGACCCAATAGAGTCCAGTTGACTTGACAAAACCTTATATGGACTTCAACCTTTTTCTCAAGGTGGTCCAATATGCCAATTTTTCCCCTTTCTCACCTTAAGGCTAAGGAAGATCATCTCTTCCAGAGGGTATTGATAACCTGTTCACTTTTCCTCTTCTCCCAGAAGAGAGAGGAGGCCTACCTTTTAGAAAAATAAAAGCCAATAAACTGACCATTTCCTCCATTCAGCTTTCTTTCCTCTGTTTAATGCAGCTGCTTCCTCGAGGACACATGTCCTTCTGTGTTAAGTGTTTTTATTCATGTGGCCTTCATTACAAGGATTCGTTGCAAAAAAATGAAAGTTTACTTGCCTGGTAAACGTGTCTGTCCTTTCAGACCATTTCTTCCAGGCAGTCCAGGGATACCAGGTGTCCCTGGACATTTACGCAGTGCATGGCAAGTCACTAGCAAAGCAGCTACTGCTGTGAGCAGGTAGGATGAGTAAAACATGATTGCTCTGGCCAGCTGTAAGAAAACCCACGTATTTGTCAGGCAATTATTCTGTAAGAAATTGTAGGCATTGGCTTATACAATTGAACTTTTTTTCTTCCTTCATCCCTTCTTGAAATTTACAGCCTTTCCTTGTTTAAGTAAAGTCTGTAGTTCAGGTATAAGAGATTTCCCAGATTTATTTTATCCAGATTTATTGATAGGATTTTAAACT
>NW_008597749.1:0-11220 GCF_000691845.1 Merops nubicus | reverse complement strand
CCCCACAATCCCAGCCACCCCCCTCCCACCCCGCAAACCAGTACATATATGCATTTAGGAAGAGCTCCATGTAGGCTTGAGCGGTAGCATCTTTTGAACAAATAAGCAAATGGGCAATATGTAGAATAGTTAAAGCTCGAACCTGATCCCTGGAAAATAAATGAAAAAATACTCATAGAATGAGAATAGCTGTCAATGTCTTCAAAAACTACTTGTTTGTTTATTATGAGGGGAACTGTCAAAAATGCAAAGAGCTGCATGAGCTAATCAAACTGGTCGGTTTTGAAGACAGTCTTGGCAGCAGTGTATAAATAGATATGCCTGGGACAAAAATGACTTTGTCAGGGCCAAGATGTTACACTAAGTGAACTGTAAAATAACTGTAACCTTAATGAGAATTTTAACAGCATGAGTGGATGAAAAAGGCCAAGTTTTAGAGATAGTTCTGTGGGTATAGCAGAGTGTAAATTAAACCTAGTGCCCAGGTTACTGGTGTCTGAGATGAGTAAGATGGGAAGAGTCCTTTGAGAATCTGGAGAAAAGGCAGGGGAGAGATGGCGCGAAGGTCAGATCAAGAGCTTTGTTTTACCTATACTGAACTTGAGATGGCAGTCAGGCACTCCCAAGTGCATGTCAGCAAAGCATGCCTTGATTTTACCCAATAAAGGTAACGTTTTCAATAAAGGTAACATTTTCAATACAGGAAGAGAGATCTGGAATGAAGCAGTATCTGAGGTCCTTCAGATAAAGATGGTTGGAGGTTACAGGTGAGATGAAGCCAGGAGAGAATAGGAAGAAAGGAACAGGAACTATTGAAAGTGTGACCTATGAGGTAATGATGAAGGAATTAGGACTTTTTCATTTAAAAAAATAATTTTAAAAAAAATTAAAAAGGCAAAAATAAAATTATACTTTCTGCCTATATAAGCATTACAGGTAGATGGAAAATGAAGAAAATTAACTGCTCTTCATTGCAATCAGGAAAAGAATAGATTGGTTTACGTTGTTGTAAGGACTGTCTAGGTAAAGGAGCACAAAAAAACTGCAATAATATGGGTAGCAATCCGTGAAGGCTGTGATGCCCCCTGCACTGGATTTTTTAGGAACACACACATCTGCCAAGACCAGGTGCAGATGACTTTGCCGAGGGCTGGGAAAATGGTTCTAATAATTACTTACAGTCTTTTCCAAGTTCACACAAACTCTACGGTCCAAGCAAAATCTGAAAATGGAGACCTGTCATGTATTTTTCACCTTTTAAAATGTTCATACACATCCATTATTAGACATGCTGGTTTCATTGATATTTAATACATTTTCCTGTCTAATATGATTTGAAAGGCTAGATCATTCTGATAGACTTCTGTAGTCATTAACCTGCAGGCCAGTAAATATGGTTTTTCCCATTGCAAGCAGAAGCCCAGAGGCTTGGTGGGCAGCTACCAGCATGGACTCTCAGGACATATGTCTGACCCTGCCTCGTGAGAGCTGCTTTTAGGCATGGCAGTGATTGCCTGGTGGCCACATGCCTGTGACCTCCCTGCATTGGCTTCTCAGCCCCTGGGGCAGGGGGCTGGCACCCCGGTGTAGTCACTGCGGGACAAAGAGCCCCCCCAGGGTAAAGGGGCTGGGGGAGGGCAGCGTGTGGCTCCCAGGCTTTGCCAGGGAAGCAGGGAGAAGGAGGCAGCCTGTGATAGCAAAATGTAAAAATAGCCTTACAGGCACCCCAGGGGAGGTGTTCACATTCACTAGCATTGCTCTAACCCTGGTGAAAAACCCAGGATGCTGATAACTGCCTCTGACACCCTTTCTTACCTGAGGAAGCCTGGTGCCATCAACCAGAGGAGCCTGAGGGAAATGAGGTCAGTCAAGACACCAGAGAAAAGGGGTAGATTTTAGTAAGCTTTCCTGAATAGCTTTATAAGTTTTATAGTATTATTATTGATGAGATTTTTTTTTTGTATATTTTGTGTTGTAAATACTATTATTATTATTGTGACTAGACTAATAATAAATTTTAGTTGTATTTTTACTAGATTGAGATACCAGTTTGGCTCACTGTAAATACTTGCCTGCACGTTCATGGTGTGTTGCCTCTTGCCTGTAAGCATAACCTTTTCATATGAAAGTTTGATGCCTTCCTCTTAAACAGAATTGATGAAGTTATTCAATGCCTTTTTGCATTAAAATTGATAGGATACTTGATGGAAAGGATGCAAAGTTTTAGTGCCATGTTTCAAAGACAGGCTATAGAAATTATTTGAAGAACTGTAACCCAGATATGATTGGATATTTTCTGTGGTAGTGACATTTATGCAGAAAACCCTCTGCAGCCTAAAATAGCGGTGTTAATAGCCTTTTAAATCAATAGTGATGTGTAAATTGGTGGAATCTTTACAGTGCAAAGAATAAACTTTGTCAGCCAAAACTCTTCTGCAGAGGCCACACTGAATTAAACTGATATATGAAAATAACTTGTCTTAAAAGCCCAGCCCTGCGGCTACTTGTTAAGCATAGTCTGTGAGTACAGTATTCTCTCTCTCCTGCCTCCCAAGTAGCTACCTCTTCAGCTTTTTTCTTAAATCCCTGAATGAAGGCAAATGAAATACAGATAGCTATGAACCCACTGTATGTACTGTAAGCAATGACTCAGTCACACTTCCATACTGAACATTAACTGAATCCCTGACAACAGGAAATGTCAAAAAAGAATCAAATGCCTTAAAAGGATATTAAATTAGGGTTTTGTTTGTTTTTAACAATATTCTGTTCTCTTCCTTTCTCATTTTTATAACTTTTTAAGTTTCTCTTTTTGTTTGTAAAGATTTCCAATTTTTTTTTCAATGTATTTGAAAGTTAGAGAGACTTATTACATGAAGAATTTAACTAAGCTTCTCCACAAGAGTTGTTTCTTCATCCACCATTTTTTTCATCATAACTCCTCTTGTTGTTTTTCCTCATCTATCTCAGGTAGTAATAAGGGAGTCTTTGGAAGTTGCATTTCTGTATAAATTAACTTATATTGCATATTATTGCTTGCTTAAAATGAAGAATTAAAAAAATGTGGAATGCTGGCCAACCTATTATCTGGGAGATTTGTGCATCTGAAATTTTAATCTGTTTAGCAAGTCTTGACCAAAAGCATTAAATAATGTGCTCCTTGTATGTTTTAAATAGTGCCCAGTTATAGCTGTAACTACAGGCTGAAAGAATTTATACTGATGCAAGCTGTGAGCTAGTCTGGCACTGTGCATTCACACTTAATGGTTTTCATTGGTACAGTTCTGTCATTGTACTTGCAGTTCCTAAGTAACCACAGCAGAGCTCTAGAAATAACCAGACTCACTATCTGACCGTTGTTTAAAACACTTGAATGTCAACCGTAATTTTGGCTTTTATTTTTTGATCACAACATCGAGCTCAGAAACTTCTTGTCAATATTCATCACTGAATCTTAAACTTACTGCTCAAAATTATCATTTTGCACTATTGGTAATAGTGTCTTAGGCTCTGAGGCTGCTCACCAGGGAAATAATCAAAGCTGTAGGAAACTGGAAATTAAAACCCTCTATGCAAAGGTGGTAACTGACAATTTTTTATTTGTTTGTTTTTCAAATCTATCAAAGATCAGAGTGGAATGCTCTCTACATTTATAGGTATAGCATTTTGTTGTATTTTGCTCAAGTGCTTGTAATACTAATTTTAGCATTTCAGTTTAATGCAATCTGATGAAAATTCATTGTTATTCTTCATGTACTGTAAGAGGCACTTGAGCACATGCTGATGATACTGAGGTATTTTGGGTAGCAAAGATGAAGAGCAACTGCAATTCTGCAGAAAGACCTCAGAACATAGAGTGAGTGGATCATAAGAGGAGAGTTAAGATTCCACATATGTAAGTGTAATAGGGGCATATGGAAGTGTAACAGAAGAAGCAACTTTAAGTTTGCACGAGCAGCGATGGATTCTGAACTTGCTGTTGTCCTCCAGGAGCCAGATATTTGAGTTGCAAGAGCTAATTTTGGGAAAAAATCAGCTCAGCTCTCAGTGGTGGTCAAAAATACAACCTAATGTTAGGAGTTAATAGAAAAGGATAGAGAATAACCTGGAGGACCTCCCACTGATTCTATATTGGGTTTAATGCTATATCTAAATCCATAGCATGCCTAAACCTAAAATACTGTTTACAGTTCTGATTCCTCCTGTCTCAAAAAGAATCAAGTAGTAAGGGTACAAAAAAGTGGTGGCAAGGTGACCAGCTCTAAGAAATCACTTCTCCATATGAACTACATCAATTAAGCAAGGAGACTGAAAAGATAGAAAATTGAGGTTCAAAGAATTGTATGAAGTCTGGAGAAAGCAAATAGGGATGACTAGTCACTACGTCTTATGATACAATGACAAGGGAAACTAGGTGGGAAGGTGCTCAGAAGGAAGTGTGCCTTTTCAAAACGTCTTTCAGCTGTGGCATTCCGTACCCTAGGACGTTGTGGCTTCATGAAGTCAGTGATGGAATAAATTACAGAAACATAAGTCTTTGAAATGTTGTATTAATGTACTAAGATCCTGTATTACTGGATGTCTCTAAGTCCTAAATGGCCGCCTGTGTTTGCCTTGCTAAACTCTTTCTTAAGGATTTCATATCGGTGACCATCAAAGACATGATTCTCAGGATAGATGGACATTGTCCAGCTCTTACAGTCAAGAACCCAACTGGTCTAAGTGGAGGGACTATCTGAATATTGTTTGGGAAATGATGGGTAGATTTCAGGCATAGAACTGAGAAAACATTTTATTATTTTGTTGATGCAATAAAGGGTGACATATTTTTCCCTTTTTCCAACCCTTCACGTTTTTTTTGTACCGTACAGCTTTTCTTCCTCTGCTTGCTTTTAATCTCTGCTTCTCCTGAATTTCTTTTTCTTTCATATCAAGCAATCCTCCAGGATTACAAGTAAGCACCTACACTAGTGAATATACTCTGTGAAGCTTTTCCAGCTTTCCATCTTTGTTCTTGGCTTTCTCCTGTGGACCTGAGCTGAACTTAGCCTAGAGTCTCTGATCCTCCATCTATCAGACAGGACCAGGAGACACCATAGGGAGTGACAATTCTTGTTTAACATTGTCCTCTGTTATTACTACTTGCAGAAGAACTTTCAGCCTGTTGTACTCTTGTTGCCCCAGTGTTTAGGGATCAGCTTAGAAAGTGGTTCTGGAGCAACATCACTGTTTGAGCTCTGGGTCCAGCATCAGTGGCTGACACCCTGGTGGGACCCTGGGGGAGCCAGCCTTGTTTGTACTGGATTGGCTATGTTTCCACTATGCTTTCAGCATTATGCTAGCAATAACAAATATTTGAAGGGATAAAAAAAATTGTTTTGATCCAGACACTGGTGCAAGGCTCTTGGGTTTTTCCAAGATGGAGCTTTTCTAACAAGGTCACCATGAATTGAACTAACACAAACAAGTAGGGCATTGATGGATTTTCAGAAGTAGTGTACTGCTTCAGTTTATGTGGGTGGAATTGAAGTTTGCCTATGGCAAGCTCTGTTGAAAATCCAATATATAATTCTTACACTCTCACTATTCCTTTTAATTTTTTTTTAAGTGATATGTACATACATAACACATTTCCCCCTTTCTCTATTCTGAAGTAATCAAGAGGACTTCAGTAAAAGACAGAGAATGTTTTTGAAATGAGGCCTGAGACATCAATTTGGCCTTGACTCCTCTGCCTTGTCATTGGAATAGTAATTCATTGGCAAGTTAAAATATTTGCTTTTAGCTCCTGATGACCCAAACTAGTTTAAGCCTACAAGTCATCAGTTTTCCTTCATTTACACTTCCTTCCTTGGCACTGTTGCTATTGATTTTATAACAAGCAGGGTCTGGTATCGTCAAACCCAACTATACACTTGCTGAGTGATTTCTGTGACATAACAAATTACATTTTCCACAAGCTTAAGTTAAATGTATTTTCATTTATGATCTTCCCAGAAAAAAAAAAGACAATAGGTAGGACTTGTTCATTCCTTCAGCACTTCAATTTCAGTTACAGGTGTCAAGGGTTAGGGCTGAGTCAGCCAAATGACAGATGCTCTCTATTAACCCTTCTCCCTTCCAAAAGGGGAAGAGAAAGGAAATAAGAGAGACTTACAGATTGGAAAACTAAAATAGCTTTAATGAAAACAATAATAATACTAAAATTAAATATAAACAAAACCAATATTGAACCCAAACCCTGTGATGGCAGTTATGTCACTATCACCAATGATGCTGTGGAGCAGGCTCTGGGGAGCTCTCAGACTGGACTCAGCAGCAGTTGGGAACTGGGTTCAGGGGACGGATTCTGGAACTAGATTCAAGAATGCATGGATTGGGATTAAAGGCAGAGTGGACAGAGGCCTCCTTAGATGCTGGCCATTGAAGAAGAGATTTTGACCCTCAGCTTTATACTGAATATGATGTATATGGGATATAATCTCTCACTGGTCAGTTTAGGGTCTCCTGTTCTGTCCAATCCTCCCTGCAGGTGTGGCCTTTTACCTTTTGCACCACCCTGTGTGCAATGTGGCACACAAGATTTAGCAGTGAACTTGGTATGCATAGAAGCAAGTATAAGCAAGAGCCTTTCTGCACACCCTAATCCTTGGTAGAAATTGCAAACATGGAGCTTTATCACTTCCAGAAGCAGACACTGTCTGTGAAAATCTGGTGTTACCTTCAGCAAGTGCAGTTACTTAGAAGAGACTGAATTTAAAATTAAAAACACTGAAGAGAATTAGTTCTGTTCTAGCTCAAACCAGGACACAAAGAAGAGAGTAGTAAAAAAATGGAGGAAATAAATACCAAGATGTATGTTTCTCAGGTAATTAATTTCTGAGAAACCAAATGTATTCTTAAGGTTGTTTTAATTAATTATAGTTAGATACTCCAGTCCTAGGTTGTTGCAGTGTTATGGGATTCTCAGATTTCTAAATATGACTGTAATATCTGAACACCTATAGCTTTTTCTCCATCAGATTTGAAGAATTTGTCTGTAACATCCTCTCCAGAAAATCAGTGTGTAGCTTTCTATCAAACAGAATAACTGTTATCAAATTTCTTTTGACATAATTGTAATGCTCATTGGTAGATCCAAGTCAAACCAGAGTCCTGTTATGTGCTAACCACTGAGTAAATGCACAAAGAGAGAGAAACTCTTCTGTGTTTTCCTAAGTTATGATATTTATGGATGACAATGCAGCATCAGCAGTAGCCAGTATTCTTGTGCTCTTAAATAGATCAAAAAACCTGTACTCTTGATGTTGCATATTTTCAAACATAGGATATATGCTAGTTATCTGTATTTTTGGATGAGTGATCCGAGTTTGAGAACTGAAAGCTATAATTTAAAATGAGAAGGCACAGTTCTGGTTTTCTTTCATGAGCTCAACTAAAAAAATCCAAAGAGTATTTTGCCATCCTCTAAGACTGTCCTTGCTGATTTCTTCAGTTGTATGTGCCATACAGAATATACATTTGAATTTTGTTTTGTGCATTTCTTCATAAAGAGTTCCAAGGAGGATGTAATTGATTCAGTCTTAAAGGGAACTTTTTCACACTTTGAAGAGTTGCAGTGTGTACTGCAAGATGTCACTAAATCCAGGAGGAACTTTAAGCTTTATTTAATTACACTATCAAATAGGTTTTTTTCCTAATTGCAAATTCCATTAGTGTGGAAGAGTATGCAGGCACATTCAGAATATGATAGAAGAATATGTATCAGCCTAGAAATGATATAACCTATTCTTGCTCGCAGTAAAGCCTGACAAAAAATCTTTGCCAAGTATTTGCAACTGACCAAAACTTCAAAATGTTTACAGATGCTCTTACTGTATCTAGTGAAGAAGAAAGATCCCACTGAGCCAGCCAAGTGGGAGGCTTTTCCTGACAATCTGCTGTAAAGAATGTGCAGACATTTCTGATGGAACCTCCATGCCTGCTGACCCTGGGAACATCAACCATTAAATGTTAAGCAGAAGGGTTTGGAAGTTATCCTAATCCTGTAGTTTCCTCAGCTGTTGCAAAATAAAATTATATAAACAGGAGTATTCTATCCATTCACATTGCTTTTGGTCACAGCATCAGAATGAAAGCATTTATGAGCACAAAGAACTTCTGCCTCAAACAATAGAACACATCTTTCCAGTTCCTTCTCTGAAAGAAAATAATGTAACATGACTGGTTTTCTAAACCAATAGTTAATACATCTGGACCAAAGCTGAGTTCCTACACTGAACTCCCTGAACTAGTTAAAAGGTTGCAAAATTGACCATCTTATATGTACTTTGGAGCTGCACTGTTCTTGGTTCTTCCAAGTGAGATGACTTACTGAGGCCACTTCTTTTAAAAAGTATCTAAATGTGGCTGTCCTATACAAATATGTAGGCCTTTGTTTTGCCAATGACCAGGCCCAACAAAAATGATAACACCAGCAGGGAGATGAACCAATATGCAGACTGTATTGTAGACAGAAATGTTACTATATGAATGACCGCCGGGGGTACAAACAGGTCAACCAGCTCGTACATGATTGACGCCACCCCCAACGATCCCACAAACGACATGACCCAGCCCACAACAGGTGGTATGAACAGAGAACCGAGGTTGCCCACAGTTGGCATGGGAAACAGCCAGACCAGCCAGTTAAACACGTAAGAAAAAGGTGCCCACATGGCGACTCTCACCCGATCGACCCGTGTTCTCAAAGGCCTAAACAGACCAGGGCCCAGCTCCAGGGAGAGTCAGGAGGTCTGCCCTGAACCAGGAAGCTCTGGGGAGTGCACTCCACAGACAGACACTCCTGACTCCCTGCAAGTGGTCCCAGCTTTTATCCCCAAGCAGACACCTGACCTTTGCCAACTCAGTGCGGGACCCCTGGGGCTCATTTCCCTTCTGGCTCTCCCTGCAGGGCCGGCCGCACCCTGGGGGGAAGCTATAAGGCAAACTCACCACCTCTGTATGAAGGGCTGTGGGAATCACCCATATGTCAACCTTAATTCGGGGGCTCAGGGTTCAAGCCCCAGCATTTCAGCCTTGTTGCCCTTCCTTTTAGAACAGTGCTTCGTAAATCAGAAGGAAAATCAAGTGAATTAAATAAGCATTCAAAGAGCAAAGTTGATTATAGAACATATTTATTGGCTGTTTTTTCATTACATTTTGTATACACATGCAATTATTTGCCTTTTTACTCTGATTTGAGAAAACTTGCATATCTAATTAAAAAAAAAAAACAAAACACACAACAAAGAAGTTGCTTCAGAAAAATATAATGACAGGATTTATAAACCCTTCAGTTTTTATCCTGGGTGCCTCAAATGATGATTAAGCTACCTGTTGATCTCTAATTGTCTTTGAAATCACTAAACAGTCCCATCAGGACCACAGAGCACATTTTTTGCCCCTGTTGTCCTCGTAGAGGTAGCATGCATGGTAGCTAGTGGTCAGCAGCAGCCCACTGGTCAATCAGCCAGCACCCAGCATCAAGCTCTAGCCTGGTTATCACACTTGTCCTCTGCCCAGGTGACCAGCCAGGCGGGAGCGTTTAGGATGGGAGGATAGGAGGCCAGAGGACATGGGGAAATCAGCAAGAACATGAGGGATGGAGAAACATAGTTCACACTGTTCTGAGCTTGTGGAAAACAGGCAGGACTTGAGGGTTTTGCCATTCAGACATAAGACATTGCCTAGGGAAAGCAGGCTTCAACAGATCTTTTCACAGAGCTGCTTGCTTCCATGTGCAGCTGCTATGACAGTGCATTTGGTTCTGCCTCATGGAAAAATAACTATGTAAAATTCTCCCCAGAGCTGATGCTAATGAATCTGTGCCAAGTATTTTTTTGCTACATGATTTATCTTGCTGTAGCCAGAAGCTGCCAATCATCTACAATGTTGAGTGACTGACTGCTTTTCTCCTGTGTGTACACACTTTGGAATGAACACTGCTCTTCTTTGTGATAGTTATTCACTTTTTACTAAGAAATGCTCAAAATGAATGGCTTTGGGAAGATTTTTCTTCAGAAAAGTCCTTAACTTTAGAGTTAGTTCCTATCTTGTGGTTCAAGTTGCTGTGTCTTTGGCCTATTTTTGTGAAAAGTCAAGAATGTTGACAGGCGTGGAGGCTCAGGGCTCTACCTGGATTAATGATTTGCTTTTGATTGTTTGTTTTCTTTTTTCTTGAGCTAATTTGAGGGGTTTTTTTCTTAAAAAGATAGCATTAGCCGTGTAGCTCATATGTACTTTTTCCTTTACTCACTCTTGTCTTTTAAATTAGAAGTTCTGTCCACAGCTGCCAAACCCGATTGAAATCTGACATTTTAATGCAAATTATTTCATTAACAGTTTTGTCATGCTACAATTACTTCTAAAATATTAGCCTTTAAAGTCTTTGTAAACATATGGCTGATGAAAGAACCAGCAGTGAACAGCCTTATTTTGTTTATATAGTACCATCAGTGCACATGGCAACCCCTGCTCAGGCCCTCAGCTTCTGCTCTGAATTCAGTCTGTCCATTAGAGACAAGAAGTACTTCAAGGCATGTGGACATTACAGTCTTGTTCTCCTTTTGGTGTCTTCTGGTAGCATTTAAAGCACAATGGTGGACTTAGAAGGTTAACATTGGTTGCAGTTTCCTTCTTCTAACTCGGTCTCTTTAATGACCTCCCATGTCCCATTATGCAGTAAAAAACCTTAGTAATCTAAGTGGAGCTGGGCTTAACTGGAAAAAAAAATGCCTCTTGTCCTCTGATAGCATTTCTGGACATCCCTTGTGCTGCTAAGTGTTTTGCAATGAGGCTTATTTTATGAAACTTCAGGTTTTGAAAATCAAATTATGGCTTCTTGGAGGTGAGTCGGGCTGGGTTTCCCTTCTTCAGCAAAATCGCTTACATTTTTTTCATGTGACCAGCTAAATAATTAACAGACAGTAATTAACAGCAGTTTTTGTAAAATACACAAAAAAACCCTCAATCAATAAAACCATTTTGAATACAATACTGATTTAAATAATTTCAATAATTACAACTGTTTCAAGCTATGGAAAGCAGTAAGAGGGGTGCAAATTTAGTAACTGAACTTACACCAAACATCTGACATTAGCAGAATGCTAAGGGCCATAAGTCAGCCACTCAGATGTTAGGTAGTAGTAGAATTCACACTCCTGGAGTCAGGGAGGAGAG
>NW_008597748.1:0-7474 GCF_000691845.1 Merops nubicus | reverse complement strand
TATATATATATATATATATATTTAGAAGCCATTTGATTAAACTACTACATCATTTTTCACTTCTCTCATTTATTGTGCAACCAGTTACTTTTGGATCCCTGCAAGGATAAGATTGATAGCTCTTGGTTTCTCTTTCAAGTCTCCATTACACATGCACACGAATACACAGACACCAACTGGCTTCACAGCCCTACCCCAGACTGCAGGACTGGTTTCCTACTCCCAGGGATTTGGCAACATTCCCTAATATCTTTCCTCAGCCAATAGACTGATCAAACAGGGACAACCTTCCTCAGGTGGTTTACAGATATACATTTAATTACACATTTAGAAAGGCTGAAGGTGACAATATCACATGTTGAAATCCTCTTTGATGTAGTGCACGTTTCCCATTTAAACCAGTTCACTAGCAGCTCAGTTACCTTCATGCTGACTTCTCCTTCCTCATGGATTTTCTTTGCATTTTAGCAAGCAGTGTTCTGCAGCATGTTCACAGCAGAGCTTCAAGAGCATGTCATCTATTGCTTGACTTTGCTCATGGCAGGAAAAAGATTGGCCCATTTCTTTCAGCAGTTCTTTGTAGCATGCCACAACATCTCATTAACACTCCTTGCCATGTAAAGAAGCAGTGATGCACATATTGGAGGAGTATTACTGCTGCTTAAAATTGCCTCCACTAATGTAGTAACTGTAATAGTTTGTTGAACATCTTAGAAAAATCTCTAGGACAAACATTCACTCATCAAAGCTTGCTATTAAAATATTTGCAGCAATTTCATAAACCCTCCTTCTAGCGAGAGAACAAGCTTCTGAAGCAATGCTGTGCCTGTAAGTAAACACCCAAAAGATAAGATTGGGGCAGTATCTAGTAGAGCTAAACATCATTGAAAATTTTCCTCAGCACTCATAAATCCCAAATTTACTCGTTAGTGGGCTTGCATGTCCTCTAATCCTGTGAGCAGCCTCCACTGTAAGAAGTTACTAGCATGACTTCAAACAGTATCCTTCACCTCTGTGGGCTTTGAAGTGTTTCAGCAGCTGAACACAGTGAAATCCACCTCTCTCACGATACAGTGACAGATATTGTCTTTCATTTGGGAGGGGGAGAGGAGGGCAAACTCAACAAGTCTGAGCATAACTCTTCTAGTCTATACCAGTGTAATGCCAGAGTTATTCATGATTTCAAAAGCCAGTTCCTTTTTGTCATCAGAAAGACTGATAAGGTAGAAAAAACCCAAACAATTACTGTGCTATGAGACTTCTTGAGGTCACTTGCCAAAAATCACTCACAATAATACACCTGCAGAACAATAATGCAGTTTACAAATCTTCATTCACTTGTGACACCTGATCTGGGACCCAGCTGGATTCACATCACAGTTTATGCCTGAATAAATATCCAAATAAAGATCCTATGAAGTCTTTCATGCTTCATTTATTTGTAAATGCCCCATGACCATGGACTTGCATTAACCCAGACAAAAGTAGATTGAGCAGATCCTAGCAAAGAGCAGGGTCTATCTGGGCAGGTTTTGAATGGCTTCCAGGGCTGATGCAACACCTGGAGAACAAGAGGGCAAGGCACAGGCCACTCACTTGGTGACATTTTTTTTAATGTCAATGGGACAACCCAAGGATGCTCTAGATTTCAGTCTAGCACTTGAAAGATTCAAGGAAATAAAAGCACAGAGTATTTTCTATGAAAAGCACATGGTAGGGAGATGAGATGATCTAGCAGAGGACATCTGCAAGTTCTTTAATGAGATGGAGCAACATTTTCCCAATATTTTACACAGCTTCCTAGAGAACTAAAGGCTCTGAGAAGCGTGTGTGAAGAAGCCAGACAAGAAAGGCTACACCAGGTTTGACTACGGGTCCCTGTACCTCCACACCTCACCTCTAACAGGGACTCCTGCATATATCCAGGGAAGTTTGGAAAAACAGGACCAGCGCATGGTGGTGCCTCACTGCTTCCCAGCCATGTGCAGCAGAGAGTTTACCTCACCCAGAGGCTGCACTTTTGTGCTTAAATTAACATATGGGAATTGCATCACCAAATGTGTTTCTGAAACCTTGTTTCTTAAGTCAATGAGTTTAACATCGTTTCTGGGAGTAATTATAAAGCTGTGAACAAGGAAGAAGACAGACAAAGTTATTATTTGTAGAAGTCTCAGTGATGATGCTGTAAAAGCCAGGCTTCGTTTAAAGGAACTAGAACAAGCACTCCAGTGTGTGTGGCCAATGAGACATCCCCACATTAGTCATATGCGGAAGCACATCACAACCAGAGGTTCTTAAGGCAAAAAGAACAAACCACAGCAACTACTTTCCTAAATCCAAAACTATGCAGCCTCAGCATAACTCAGATTCTAACCCAGCACTATACAGGCCCAAATCCCAAGACATTTCTGAGGCAATATTCTTCCTATTCTCCCTGGCAATAAACACGGTTTTGCTGGCACATCCAAAACTTACCTGCTAAAAAGCAAGACAAATAAAATATTGAAGACACTTATGAACTATCAGTGCTATTCAGTTGCACACCTCAAACTCTTGATTTTCTGTTTCCCAGACTCCCTGGTGCCTGCAAATGACAGTTTATAAAAGCAGCAGGTATGCCTTGTTACTAAACACCATTAATATTATTTTTCAGGCTTCATTTTGAGGTGTATGGTTTAGCACAGGAACTTAAATGTAACAAAAGGTTTAGGGATCTTTAAAAGTAGATTATGAGCAGAATGTTTTGTTTTTTAAAAACAGCCATCATCTTGAGTCAAGCTGAATATAAGATTTTTATCCTTACAAAATCAAATTGTTGACTATGCTCTGCACTCTAGGAGTTTACTTTCTCATACAACTGAAAAAAAACAATAGCTGATAGGTACACTCCTGGTTTCTACAGGGATAAAATAGGAATTACACCAGCTCTCCTAAGGAAAGAACTGTTGAAAGCAATATCACTTACCTACAATATACTTGTCCTGTTGATGACCTATATGAAGAAAACCCTGTCAAGGAGAAACTGATGCATAGCTCATGAGTAAGGAAAATAGGATTGTGTATTGCCCTTAAAGCCTGAGAAGGAAGAGAAAGCAAAGGTAATTTAAATTAAACTGGGAAAAAAAGAAAAAATGCATGTCCAGGGCAGAACATATATTGTTCTGAACTAAAAGGGAGCATTTGAAGCAAATTTACTTCAGATCAGCTTAAAATTGTTTTTTTCAAATGGGCACCTAATATCCTATTGAATTGTATTATGGACAGATACGGAGATGAGGAACACACACAAAATTAAGGAAGTGTCTGGAAACAGCCTCATGGTATGTTTTATTAACATGCCTTGTATAATAGTTATAATAATTAGGTTAGGCTTAACAACTTATGGCTTACCAGAGCTGTTCTTAACTTTCTAAATGCGAAAGAAAAATTTAACATCAGGACACAGGAAAACCAGGTAATGGTACTGGAAGGACAGGTCCATTCACTGACTACAGTGGGTGCAAGCATTTCCACCAAAGAAGGTATGAGATGAATAGTCAAGTCCAGAGCCTCCCAAAACAGTGTCCATCACCCTCCTGCAGGAATGTGACAAAAAATTCCACTCCATCACCATGACAACTCATGCTACATCATTGCCATAGTAACCAGCTGAACATCCTTAGCTTTTAACCATACACAGAGTGGCCGATATGCCAATGAGGAGGAACCAGCCCCTTGGCCAGGCACTCAGCTCTGCCCCACAGCTAGTCCAACCCCACCCCATCTTTGCAGTTATTAGTTCACCCTCCTCCCACATTTCCCAGCCCCACACCACCAGCCAAACTCCTTGCTACCGCTGGCTCTCTAAACTCAAGTCCATCTCACCACCAGAGCACTAACTTAGTACATTTTATAGTTGCTTTCCCCCCACTCCCCAAGAGAACTAGCAGGCTAAGATTAAGTGTGAGTAGAAAATTTTAATCTTCGCCATGAGTCAGTGGAAATCTGTCCTATTAAAGCAGCACACCACGGGGCGGCTTTACGCGCCGCATTTGCATCCCACGCACGCAGTCGCAGTGTCAGTTCAAAGGCACCGTCCTGGCCCCCAAAGAGCCACGATTCCAGCATCGTCAAGGTGAAAGAATGTGTTTACTGTGCACCACCAAAACCCACCTGATTGTCATTTTAAGAGGCCAGCTCAGCCCGGGCCGCTGCCTCCCTGGCAGAGCTGTCGTCGTGTGCAGTGACGTAGAACAGCTGCAGGGGAAACGCACGCTAATGCTGCTCAGATCACATCAAATCCCTAAAGTTTGTGGCTAGACAATGCCTTTCATCCAGCTATCTTCTCACGTGGAAGAAGGAAAAATAAATACAATTACTACTTGTGTTTGACCCAGCCTGGGGGCAGAGGGTGAAGCACGGGTGACGCATGAACTTGGCCATCAGCACAGAAGGATGTAGGAGATTTGGAGTAGCCTGTGGTAGGGGTCCAGGGGCAATGCTACGGCCTAGGGGCACCATCCCCACTTGGCTCCTGCACATGGCAGGTCCATGCCCCTGCCGAGCGCTGCAGGTCCACCCTGCGTGCATCAAATGTGCTGAAAGTGCCATGAAATTTGCTTGCTCTCCTGTTGGAAGACAGGTGGGAGACAACAAGGTCCCTGCCACTGCTTTGGTCCTTGTGTCCCCTCCAGTCTCCCCCCTGTACATCAGCCTCCACTGCTTTGGGTTGGTACAGTATAACTATATAACCATATGTTATATGGTTATATTGTATGCCATATGTGTATATATGGCTATACCATACATACATATATACACACACTGTTATAACATATACCTTACATGCATTGTTACAAACCACAGTAGCTCTGCCCACATTAGTCTATCAAACCCTTCTTATTTTATATTAGGCTTAAGCCCCAGACTGATGCTCCCTAAATGGGCTTTAGCAGTCATTCATTCATACTGCACAGCCTTGGTAAAAAAAAAAATAAAAATCTAGTTCTCCCACTGTTTAGGAGGACAAAAAAAAGAAGGAGGAGGGCAAAAAAAAAAAACAAACAACCCACCCCATCTTTTCTAAAAGGGAATGCAATTTTAAGTGAATGAGTAGTTTTCAACAGAAAAATCACCAGAGCTTTTTTATATTTTTTTTCTTTTTTACAATTCAGTAAAAAAGTCCCTCGCAAAGAAGATAAAACAACATAATTTTAGTATTCGTATATACGTTGAAGTATAAAACTAGATACCTGCTGTTGCTGTTTACAGCTGAAACATAACGACACAAATCAAGGAAAAAAGCCAACAAGACTCAAACAAACCCGAATAGAGCAGTAAAACCTACCCCATGTTTATAGACATGTAGGAGGGTACAAATTTTTATCCTGGAAAGGGACCAAGTCTAAAATGACTTTTTTCTTTTTGTATTAATACCACCCTCTAGTGGCAATTTTTCTGCTTTCGCAAAGCAAAAATGTAGTTCAACATACTGATCTTATGCATTAGGAAATTGTACAAAAATTGCAAATAGAACTTTGCTTATCTGGGCTGAATTTATCATTGCCTCTGAATTTCTGCAGCTTTAGGAAAAAAAATGTATCTGACTAGTTTCAAACATAACTTATAAAAGTGTCTAAGAAAATGCCAATGTGAAAAGCATAAAATAATGAAGACTCTATAAAGCACAGTTGCAGAATAACCTTCCAGATGGATAAGTTCCTCAGTGCTTGCTTAGCAAATTACACTCAGAAGCATGAGCCCTATACTTTTAATATTATTATCTCATCAGATCTCTGAAGACATTTCAGTTGACAGCTTTAAAGAGATAGAGCAAGAACTTGTGACAGTTCAGTCTCTGGACTTTGCACCTCCTTCTCGGACATACTACAAACATCAACAAGGTGGTGGTGGTGGTGGTGGTTTGGGGTTTTTCACTGGTTTATGACAATCACAGACAGAAACACCTAGAATGTGCCATTCCTAATCTAGCTACATTCATTTTAACAAATCATTCCTAACTGGAGATTGGCCTGAAGCACCTAAGGCTGTTACTGAAACTCTTCTGTGTTCAGTAATGAGTGGCTCTGCGGTATCATTTTAGTCTACAGGGACTGCAAGAAAAATTAGATAGTGACACAAATCCCACTAAGCTGGTCCAAGATTGAGGCCCATCTATTTTTATACCTGAGAGCGAGTAACGTACAACTTCAGAAATTTGCCTCCTACTTTTCTCAGTGCGAGGTGCAGTCAGCAGGTAGCCGACTTGACGCAACCAGCGTTGGGAAAAATCAGCATGTGAAACTTTGGAGTTCTCCAAGCATTGCCAGTCTGTGTGCAGAGCACAACTTCAGCACAGAAATGGTTGACCAATTTCATCTAAGCATACTGAATTTGCATGCAAAATGGTGTAGACAGCTTGATCAGGAGGCTGGGGTGGGGACTTGATCCATCGCAATAGTTGCCCACCTCTGTAACAACAAATGAGGAACAGGCTTTTCCCAAAAACCTATTAGCCAATGGAAGTTGCAAGGAATTCACTTTTGCTTTCTTTGGACAAGGATGCATAAAGAGAAGGAGAAAATAACTACTCAGCTTACACATCTTGCCTTCAGCAGAGCTCCAGGCACTTTACTCAGAGGTGAGCTCTGCAAAAAGTCTTCCACACCGAGAATGGGACGTAGCCAGCTTTTAAAGATAGTTTGGACAGATTGCAGCATGTCCTGGTTCCGTGTAAAAAGGGGTTCAGGGCAGGACCTACATGGAACAGAACTATGTACTCGCCTCTACCCCCCCACCCCCGGGAGAGAGAGAGACACTTTGGAAAAAAAATGAAGTATATTGTCCAACAAGGAACAGAAAACGAAAAAGGGAGGTAAGGAAAATAATATATACAAAGATTAGGGGAAAAAATACAAAAAAGAAAATATACAAAACCCTCAGAAATGGTTCCAGGGTCCCACGGAGTGAAAGGACAACTTCCCTCTCTGAGCTCCAAGGCAGGAGTGAAAATAGAACCCACTTCTTGCCTCTTATCAGAGTGTGTGTGGGAAGGGGAGGGAATACAATGGTTCACCCCCACCCGGGGTCCTCCCAGTTGCTGGAAGGTCACGCCCCCATTCCAAGCCTCAAACCACAACACAGCATCACATTAAAAACAGAAGACTAAACCGACAGTGTTCCCAAGCGCTCACCCCATCCCGCTGAGAAGTGCTGGTAGCTCCTCCGGGGGGCCTGTGGGTCGACCGCAGTGCTGGGGGCAAAGGCAGCCTCAGCTCTCCCATAGGTCTGGTGTAGAGCCTTCAGATGAAAAGCATGGTCTCATAACCCAACCTTTCACCCTTTAAGTATGTTCCTAAAGCCTGACCTGCAGGTGATACAGAGTCTCACACAGTCCCAGGTAGCCCTTGGAGAATTGTCATGCCCAGTCCCTGAAGAACCAGACCCAGCAAGTGCACTGGGAGTACATGTAACCCCAGGCTGTGGCAGCACCCCC
>NW_008597747.1:3560-14917 GCF_000691845.1 Merops nubicus | reverse complement strand
AGGTTCTTCAGATGATCCCGAACATGAAAGATCTTTGCCCACAAGCTGCTCGCAGGAGATTCTGAATTAATTAATTAATTATTAGTTGACATCTGTGCATTGTAGTTGTTCATACGACAAGAGGGAGAGGAGAGATTGTTGTGAGGAATAGACAGGACTGTTCCAAAACCGATGCCTTTTGGAAGAACTTTGTTCAGGATATTTGTCACTCAACTTGAGTGCAGTCATGGTTCAGCTTGTTTTATCAACTGGTCAAATCCAGTTGTAGAGTGGAATTAAAGTTTCCTGGTTATTATACAAACTGGAACCATGTTCTTAGTTCAGGGAAAACTCCTTGATTCTTGTTTGCAGTTATATTTGCTGTGGAATCATGGGGCTTATTTTGAACAGTAACCTGAAGATGTGATGTACTGACAACTGTTATCCTATGTCATTATTGGAAGAAGAGAAACTTAACTCTCTGAGTTAATAACTCTCTCAGTTTTGAAATCTACACATATTGGAAACATTCTATTCTTGTTTAATGTTATTTTAGTGTTTTCATGTGTGTTTATCTTTAAAATAAATGTTAGCTAGATAGGACTTCAAAGAAAGATATTAAACATACATTTGTTTATACAATTTCAGTTTGAAATAGACCTTTTAATGTAAGGAACTATCATTAATAAATTTACTGTCTTCAAAATATCATAATCTCCATTTCCTCATCTTTCTGCTCAAAAACTTTGACATGAAATTATTTTTTTCGTGAAGTTCAAAGGATCGTTATAAACCCTAGAAAGAAAAACTGCATTTTAGATAGAATTTTCTTTTGGTAGACTAATAATAAAGTGCATACAGACAGAAGGCCCAGTAAATATGGTAGATTTCTGTAGTTGTAAAATGGGCCCATATTTAACTTTGCATTACTGTTTAGAAACCAAGTTCCAAAAAAGCTGTAACAGCAGCTACTGTCCTCTCCCTTAGGGTCCGAACAAGGAAATACAATGTTTTCCCATCAGCAGTAAGAATTCCACTTTGTAATCTGGCACTCTTCATGCCTCTCCTCTCAAAGGCAATAAACCAAAAAGAGTAAAAGCAGAACAGGTTTTCAAGTCGTGTGGCATTTGCAACTCCTCACACACCTTTTAACGATTTGTTGGCACGTACAAACTGAAAACTTCATGACGTGGCCTTTCTCTTGTCAGTTCCTGCTCTCATCACATCATCTAGTCATGCACATTTCACTGAGAATCCATGCTTTTCATTCTTTTGATTGTTCCTATTGTTCCAAACTCTTAAGGAATAATGAGTCATAGAAGAGCCAAGATCTTCATATTAGGAGGCTGATACAGCTCTACTATAGTAGCTAGTTTATACCAATAAGTACTGTGCAGTTATTAGAAAGATATTAGTCCCATTTTTTCTATTTTTTAATTTCTGTTCTCTAGAAAGCATGTGGTGGTGGCATGCTTCTGCATATTTATGTAGTGGTAACAATCGGATCTTTTCATGCTCAGTGAGTAATGCAACTCTACCCAGTCTGTAATTTCTTTCTGATAGATGTGTTATTTCACTGCCAATGATAAAGTGATGGTTAAGACCCGCTACACAATTTCAAAATGGACAATTTTTTTTGTGAGCACAGTATGTCTATCCAATTCTGTCCTAACAGTGCATAAACCTGCTCATCCACTGATCACGGACTGCATCAGTTGTATAAGTGTGGTTGTAACACACTAGATAAAGGAAGCACATTACTATACAGTTTTACTTGCTTCTATCATTTGTGTTTATTCCTCTTTCTTTGATGCTATAAAAGATGGATATATATTTTTACTATGGTTACTGCAAAGCCCATGGATGCTGCACTAAGAAAGTTATCTGTTTGCTTTGAATGCGTGTTCTTATTTAGGATTGTTCAAGTTCATGCTGGTGTCAGCATGCCCTTGTACTTCATTGGAAGACTTCGTTGCTATTTGAAAAAAAAATCAAATTATTTGCAGTGAAAGACTTATCAAGCATGATAAGAGCTGCAAACTCAGTTGGAACTGTGTAAACTTCTGTAAGTCTTGTTTGTAGTAGGAACAAACGTAGTAAGGAAAATTAGGAAAACTTTGGTTACTGTTCTCTGTGCTTTCAATACATGTGCTGCACTTTATCTGTGTATGTTGAATTTATGCATCTGTAGTCATTTCTGTGACTAATCTGTTAGAGATGCCCTTGAAGATATACTGATTTTTGGAAGATTTCTTAAAACTGTGTTATTTTCTGGACTTGCATAACAAGTTCTGTGAAGTCCACTCCTGCAGCTAGTGCTATGGAAATCATAGCAATATTTTGAGTTTAAGTACATCGCTCTAGTTGGCACCTTGGGTAAATGACATTTAGCTTGGATACATATCCAAACAGTGACTGAAACTATTAATGCAAATTAGCAAAATGAAAGCCAGCAGATTTCTGTACGTTTACTATAAGGAGGTTGCAACAGTAACTCCCAGCACAATGACTGTATGCTCATAGACAATAATGTGGGCATTGTTCATTGTCACTCGTAAGAGAATGTTACACTGCTGTAACTGCTTCTTTTTCCCCCTTATTTTTGTTTTAATTTTTAAACTTCAAAGTCTCCAAACTGCTCCTGATTGATGCACTGATATTTTAACAATGTTTTTGTTGTGTACTGCAATGAGACAAGTGTTAATCACCTTGAGAAATCTGGCAGGGCTGTAGGAATCTTCCAGCCATAATTGTATCTCTTTTGCTAATGTGATCATATTGACAACTTAGCTGAGTTGACAGAACGTGCTGTTGTTTTTGAGGGTGGATTGTATCAACTTTCCCTATCGACTCAGGAGTCTAAGGGTCACTTATTTATGCATTCTTCACTGTCTCTGGTACTTTTATTTTGGTTCTGTTCTGGAAGATGTTAGAGATATAAACCCCTGCTGTATTTAAAGAAAGAAAGACTGTAAAATATACATATTTACATATATATATATATTTATATAGCTAAAATCAAATTAGTAGAGAAAAAAGTTGCATGTTGAAATAAAATCAATGAAAGTAAATTTTAATGGTGTACTAATGTGGTAAAAAAGACATCTTTAATTTTTATTAGTTTGAACATTAAGAGGAAAATAAAGCAATATAAAGATGCTGAGTGTAGTTCCACTTACTGTACAACCAAGTTACTCCAAGTCTTTGATTTACTTATTCAATTGCTAACAAGTAATTTTAGCTGAATAGTTTAGTATGGTTTTTTTTAACCATTTCTAAGTGCAGATTGATTCCATTGTAAACTATTTTTTGCAGCAAAGGATAATGCAGATGATTCATTATATGTCTACATGTGTAACCACCTCATATTTATTAAGTTTTTGGATCTCTGCTTTAAGCCATGATTATCATTTGTTCAAATTCTGGCATAGACCATCCATTTCTTCATAATAAATAGGGTTTCCCCAAGTATGGTGGAAAAAATCTTGATTTTTCTTGTGAGTTGCTTTACAGTCTTTCTCTATATTTACGTAAGAAAACTGGAAGATACTTGTCATTCAAATGACTCAATAGATGTATGAGTTGCAAAATATTTTTTCACTAGATTTTACTTTTTATGACCAGACTATGGAAAAATAAATCTTTTTGTTGTTACATTTTTGTTTGGTTGGTTTTTGTTTAGTTGTTTTTTTGTTTTTTTTTTTTTAAAAGAGAGAGTGGTTAATTTATTCTGATTATAATAGCATTAATGGAGGTGCAGGGCCATTATAGACTTTAATTAATTTGAATGACAAGAGAAAAAAAAGACTGTTATTTGTTTTCCAGCATACACTCTATCTGGCCTCCCTGAAGTCCATTTGGCCTACAGTCAGTTTCAGAAAGACAACGATTTGGCTCTGACTCAAATGTTTCAATTGAAATCAGATAGCCAAACCCACAAGAATCTAACTTGTTAGAAATGGTGACTGTTACCAAAACTGTGAATCCCCAAGACTGGAATACACACAATAATTAGAGGACATAGATAAAAGCTTCCGTTTTACTCTTATCTTAGAGTTTTGTTAATTTTGCTGCTTTTGCATCATTGGGAAACCAGATGCATTTTGCTGGTTTTCTGTTTGCTGTTTCAAAGCCAGAATATGTATTCTGCATATTAATCTAATTTTTATTGTGTAGTAATTGGTTGGAAACTGCTGCATGGAACCATTTCTTGATGACCTTGCACCATCTCCTGTCTTCCCAGAGTACTCAGAATGGCCACGTGTACTAAGGATGTCCCTGACGTGCTGTGAGTTCCCAGATAAAACATGGTGCTTCCTCTTATCAAAGCAAAGAAGTATAATTCTTCTTAGCTTAATAAATTATACTTAGAATTTTATTCTTTAGGAATTTCTCCAAGTGCTGTTTGAATGATTTGTAACCCAATGTGACTCCCAGGAAAGAACATCAAATGAATTAGGTTTGATGTTCAGATATGATGTTTGCCTACTTGTCATTCAGTGACTTTGCACATGTGCCTACCATTTTCTTGTGTAGCCAACCCCAACTACCAAATAAGAAAAGGCAGAGAAAAAATCCTAAGAGAAATAGTATCAGCTGAAATATGCCATTTTGTTAAAACTAACTCACCTAGCAAAATTTGTATTTTAAAGGTTTCAGTGGGATAGTTATCCAGGTTTATTACTGTGCAGTGGCCTGCACACTGTTATTTTGTGAGCTACAGATGATGTACTGTATAATTATTGAATGTGGCTATGATGCCAAGCCCTAAGGTGTAGGTAATAGCTAAATAAGATCATTACACAATGAAACTGCAATTTCTATGATTTTGGCTTTGGATGTCAGAATTTTCTTTATTCACAACAACTCTTTACAGATGTTTTCATATGGTATGAAGAGGATGCACTAATGACTATATGCAACCTACTTTTGGTCAATATGTGCCTTATTTTTCTCTGTAATTATTCTCTTCCTTTCTCTTTCCTCTTGAGTTTATTATCCCTGTAATTATCATCATTAACAGTGTTTACTTTTAATCAGTTGTGGTATTTTAATTATTATTTCATATTTCATTTTCCTTATTATTCACAATAATTACATCATCCTTGCAATATCAGTACCATCTGCAGCTAGATGGAAATACTGGGTTTCCAAGCTATTATTTTGATTCCATCTTACCTGTTCAGATAATGAAAGCATAAATTCCTAGGACTAATCACTGTAGTATTTCATTAATGTTATCTCCAGCTAAGCATTTTCATTTGTGTTTTAGTGTAGGTCATTCGTTCTTGAAAAAATAGGTCATTCTTGTTTTAGTGTAGGTCATTCTTGAAAAAAATAATTTAATCCTTGTAGACATGAAAAACATAAAAATGCAATTTAATGTTTTCTACTCACACAAAATATAGTTAAAGATGCAGTGTAACTTGCCAACTTAGCACATGAGGGGATCTTTGAGAAATAAAAGGCTGTTCTAGTGCTTATAAGTATGTGATCCAAGAGATCATGAATTAACTGTATTTATTAAGAATAGCTATTGCAGAAACAAGCTGCAGTCAGAACTGACCATAGAATGGGAATAAGATTATTTGATTATTTCACAGAGACAAGGCAATTTACTCATCAGAGGACAGGGTAACCACTGAACATACACAAATTCAGAGGAACGGCCTAGAAGAGAAACTTATCCCTTGTAGTGAGGTGGTACAGTAGTTTTTACATTGTAGACAATTTTAAGGGCTGTGGAAAAAAAAAAAAATTTTTTTTCATAAGAGCCATCAAACTATTTTAACACAAGGATTCAAGTATTGAGTTATTATGATGTGGCAAGGAGAAGCCTGGGTTAAAGTTCCCAACAGGTCTCCCATGCTAACATACACAGATGTCCACCTGAAGGGCAAACAAGCAATCAGTGAAAGGAAGTGTTACAAAAATGCTAGCCTTTATTTTAAAGGAAAGCCAAGGGTAGTGAGAAACAGGTGTTTTAGCATGGGGCCGGATCCCTAAAAAGTTTGGTTTAGCCACTATTCTGGTCAGCACACTTTACTGCTAAAAACCAGTAAGCTCAATGACACAGAATATAAACCCAAAACACTCCAAGAACATTTTGTGGCTTAATAGTAAGTTCAAGGTATTATTAAGTTGAAATACAAAGTTAGAGTACTACTTTTCAGAAATGCCATTTTTTAATGAAAAGGCAGAATATTTTCAGAGAAGCTTCATGCAGTGCCATGTTCTTTGTGAAGACAAACACTTTAATATGGTATGTAAAAATTAAGCGTTTATGGCATTCACTTGACTTTACATTATTATTTTTTTAAAAAATCCATTACTTTGTCATTAACAGCTTCAGATACTAGAACAATTTTAAGTGTGCTGATACAAATTTGGTTGGTGTTTTTTTTTTTTTTTTCCCCCTAGACTCCTGTTAAACCTTTTTGAACCACTTCTGAGGTTGTATGTTTTCCTCAAAATAATGTAAAATTAGCAAGTTTGTTTGCTAGTTTTAAGCAAATGGTTGCTCACCCTTCCGCGTTTATTAAGTATATTCTCCTTGAAATCATCTAGTGTTTAGGCTGACTGTCTTAAATTTAGTGTTGTGTGCTGCACTGCACAATGACATCTCATTTTAACAGCTGTTGAATTTTTAAAGTAACAAGCATAAACCTCTTTGTACATCTTACATTAATTGTTTCCATTAAAATTCAGAGCACTGGCCATGTCCAAGGAAGCTAATATAATACTCTGTAGTTTGCAAGGAAATTGCTACACTGTAACTGTTAGTACTTAATTGTGATTAGTGATTGACAGAGAAGAACATCCTTATATGAGTCAGTGCTGCTGTCAGTAAACGGGCTGTATCAAAAATATAAAATTCAAGTTTAAAAGGCATTTTCCCAATTACTTTACAAATATTTTCTTTTGGCAAGATCTTGATTCTTCCAAGTCATAAAGACAGCATTTGATCCTCCACATTAAAAGACCATCCCCAAATTAATGTCACTGTCACCATATATATCTGTTGTTCGTTGGAAAAGACACGCTGTTGTGTGCCCCCAGGCTGCTCAGGACATCTAAATCTCTTTAATCTGACATGCCAGCTAGTGAGGCCATAAACACGAACACGATGTAGCCCCACAGGATGAGAAGTACACCTTCATTCTGTTGAAGGCTTTTCTTGAGAGACAGTTGCTTTAACCTGAAATGTTATTATTTCCATTTCATATTTGATGGATGTTGCAAGTATGGGTTGCAAACTGATGGGTGTTTTACAGCTAAAACTACCTCCAGATTATTTTAAAAATTATATATTACATGCTAACTGCCTTCTGCAAATATTAAATACATTCTCTTAATGAAGATGACTTGTACAATATGTCCTCCAAGAGGTTAATCTTTTGAGTATTGAATGTACTGGAATAGTTTGTGACAAAGTCCAAGCAGATGAAAAAAGAGTTACTTCTCAGGAAGCTCAAATTTAAACACAGAACAACCCTTTTTGCATTTTTGTTTGGTTGGGTTTTTTTTTTGTTGTTGTTTTTCTGTTTGTGTTTTGGTTGGTTTGTTGTTTTGTTTTGGGTTTTTTTTTTTTTTTTGGAGGGGGGTTATAGTTCAGTGTTTTTTTTAATTTGTTTTATTTTCAGACTTCTGATTTAGTTGAAATATAGATGGCATGCTTTTCGGTTTGGCTTTACAGTTAATAAGCTTCAGAGTAGAAATAAAATGTTTCTGAGGAAGCAATAAGGATCAAGGTGAAAGTGTGAATGAAGACAGTATAGCTAACTGTACACATGTGCATGAGAATTCCATCTTTCTTGTGCACAGTCTCAAAATAAAAACCTGCTAGCTTGAGCCTAGTATGTAACTTCATTTTGGAGATGGATGCTGATTATTTCATATTCTCCATAACCAGAATTAGAGAGGGCTCCAATACAATTATGATAAAATAGGGAAGTAAAATAGAGTGAAACTAGAGGCACATGAAACAAGAAAGGAAAAGGATTTAAAAAACATCTTCATGTATTGTGTAGCAGGTGGATGACAAGTAAAGAAGATGAGAATAGACTACTAATTCAGACTTCTGGGCTGGAAGGTATCATTCTGTCTACTCTAAGAACAGTTTTATGAGAGTGCAAGGTGTAGAAATGTGATAATCTTACAAGAGAAACAAAACAAAGACGACGAGTCCAACAAAAAACAATCCGCATCATTATTTTTTCCTCCTTTCTATCCCAGCAATGCCATGGTCAGTGTGTACAATCCTTAGCATCCAAATAAGCATAAAATACGCTATGAATCCACGTCCTATCCTTGAATGTGGGGAATATTAGCTCAAAAGCAGCATAAGCTGTCAGTAAATGTAGTAAATGTCTATAACTGCTCTGATTTGTGCTGCTCTGGGTCTCACTGACATTCCACATAGATCTTAGGACAACTTAGTGTAACCATGGTCAAGTTATTCCATAGGCAGGATTGCCCACTGGGCTGCCTATTTTAATTCTGAAAAATATTTCAAGAAGTTATTGTAGAACTGGGGTTATGGAGAAAGAAGCCTGTTCTGCTGAATTTCTTTTTATAGTTTTGATGAATCTTCTCAATTCTTAAGCAATTACTTAATGTTTTAAAATGTTTTGAAAAACTTTGCAGTGTTTATAACCTGACATTTTCCTGTCTCTAATGATGTTAGCACTGATGAATGAAAAATATTAAATAGTTTTGAGATACATAGTTCCTAGAAATAGCACTAGACTATTTCCTTTTATAATTTGTAGCACAGCCAGTACAACTGTAGGATATTTTGGACAAAGTCCTAGAAAATGCCTCATTTGCGATAAATAGGCTAGTAGTTGAAGAACGTATCTGAGTTGTTTTTTTCAACTGGATATATGAGTTGATAGAGTAATTTCAGATTTTATATGCATAGTATCCTGCTCAAGATCATTAAATCATTTGACTGTATGTTTTCTCTTGGCACTTCTTAGGACATGAAAAGAGATTTTAAGACATTAGAAGAGAAATAGATTAGCATAGCTGAGTATTAATGTGGGAATTTAAATAGATGAATGTCATATTCCAAACCCAGCCTCTTCAATTATTTATACCTAATGGATGCCTCACTTTTGTTCAGTAGAAAGCATACTGCTAATTTAAATTCCCATTAATTACTGCCTCAGAGTGCACTTAAAAATATTCTTTGTCCTAGAGTCCCAAATTATGGGAAAGGAGATAAAACAGCTGTTACTGCTGTTGTGTCAGGCAACATTTATTTGGCTAGACAGCTTTTTTTCATACTACTTACAATAATATGTGTTTCTGAAATACAGATTAGACATAGTGATAAATCTGTATCCCTTCAGTGAGCCTGAGTGTCTGCATTCAATTACAGCCTTCTTAAAATACAGTGGTGGATTCCTGCTTGTACTACACTGGCTGAATCCCAAATTAGTTTAACAATTACTGTCCCCAAAACACCAAGCTTGGTTCAGAGATGGAGTATGAGACCCCGGAATAGACATCTCTTGACACCCACTAGAGGCCTTTGTCTCTTCTCATGTTGCCTTCTTTTTAAAGGCCTTTGTCTATGAGAAATTGCTTTAATTGACCTTAATTCTGCAATTTGTTTTTATTTTGATGCCTGCATGCTGCTGCCTTGCATTGGTCTGCATGTCTGGAAGAATGTTTTCTTCATCACTTTCCCAAGGAAACGCTAAGCAGTTCTGTCCTTTGTCCCCTTTACTTGTTCCAAGTGTCAAAATAATCTACTAAACACCATTAAACAAACTTTCCTGAGCTACTCTAGATTTCTTTCTCCTGTAGAGACAAAAATCTCAAGATATCTCTCTGAATATTTTGGAATGAATCCATCAATTCAAATTCAGTATGGTTAAAGACAGCTCCCAGCCTTTCCTTCCAAACCTTCTTCCTATTTCCTTTCTCTCTGCAGACATCTCCATATTTTATGCCACTTGGCTCTGATCTCTCCCTAGGTCCTCACATGCTGATAGTCTAGATATTGTACACTGATTCTGTATATAATAACTTTGAAATAGTATGTTTTCTGTCTATCCATCGCTAAAACTCTCACATAAACTTTACTTTGGGTCTGAACTATAAAGTTCCTTTTCTCTGAACTTGACAGATTGACTATGGTACTGCTGTTATCCACTCAGGATGCTGTTGCACCCTTTTAAAATTACCTACAACATAAGGTGCTAACTTTGAATGTCCTTTTCAGTTTAATCACAGCTTCTTCTCATCTCTAATTTACTACTGAAGTGTCCATTATATTACAAATAATCCAAGACGATCGATTTGCCACTTTTTTTTGTAAGTATACTTTCACAAATGTGCTGATCAGTGGTTGTTTAGTTCTCAACATACTTCTGGTTGTCTATGCCTAGGCATTGGGGGTTTTGTCTCATTCACTTAAAGATTAAGATGTTACTGGACAGGATGGACAGGATGCTCTCATTTTAGTCTGTGTTTAATGAACAGTGTGAGTATGACCTGTGACCAAGGTTCCTACAAGCTATGGTAAAACAAGTAGTAACAGCTGGGTTCTTCAAAGGTCCTTTTTTTTTTTTTTTTTTTTTCTGGGTGTGTGTTTTCTGTCTGTTGGTTTGGTTTGGGGTTTTTTGAGAGTAGAGCAATCAGATTCTTTTCTGCAACACCATATGCTGGTTGACATTAGAGGAATCAACTACTGAAAAATTCTGAAAAATTATATGTCATAACTAAATGCTTACAGGAAGCGAAGATTTCTGAAGCTGTAAACAAAAATAAGCATTACACGAGAAAGATTAATTTTCTTAGAGATCTATCTCAGCTGATGTTTCACATCTTAATTTTCTTTGTGGTAGAAGAACAAACAAACCACAATAAAATAACACACATGCCCTCACTCAATTCCTTCTGACTCTTCCAGAGTTGAGTCCTCTCTTTTGTATATTTCCCACCATTTTCTATCTCCTTAACTCTTCTATTTCCATTTTCATTGGAGTTCTTAGGACAAGTCCCAATTCTAGCATTGTACTTCCAACGTTATTATTCTCCAATAAAATTCTTCCCTGTGTTTCTACAGTCAGCCATTCACTTCAACAGAATATTGAAATTTATTCTAACCTTCCACAGTGAGAAGGTTTTGGAGCAGCAGCCACTTAAAAACAAACCAAACCACTTCTATTTCCATTTTCATTGGAGTTCTTAGGACAAGTCCCAATTCTAGCATTGTACTTCCAACGTTATTATTCTCCAATAAAATTCTTCCCTGTGTTTCTACAGTCAGCCATTCACTTCAACAGAATATTGAAATTTATTCTAACCTTCCACAGTGAGAAGGTTTTGGAGCAGCAGCCACTTAAAAACAAACCAAACCAACC
>NW_008597747.1:270-3544 GCF_000691845.1 Merops nubicus | reverse complement strand
AAAAACAGACACGAAAGTAAATATGATCAGGGAACAAATCAAATATGAATATACCTGGATCTTACAAAGTTGAGATTGATTTGCTGTTTAGTCTAACTAACTACTTCTTCTTATTGCAGTATGCATACATGATATTCCCTTTGTACATTTTTAGCTTTTTTAGGCACCATATAGACATTTTTATATCTTCTCCAATATCTTTAATAGTTTCCAGTGACTATTCACAGACTGAGAGCTTCATTTTTAGCCAAATAGTGTCTGTTCTGCTTTCCAACCAATATGTTATTTGCTAGTTATTTGGGTGTTGTAGCCTCTTTGATTGTACTTTCTGCTATCCTGTTTTGGCTGCCCTGTCTATATTCTATTCTTGCAGCCTTCAGAGAATGTTTTTTGGGCCATATCTAAGGCTGTATTTGTTCAGGTGAACTTCAGGAAATTTCAGGGTAAAATAATCCTTCATTCTAACAGTCCATGGAGAATTCAAACTGATCAATCAGAATGATGTTAGGTTTTAATATCTAGGCTTATAAGTAAACCAATGTTTAGGGAGGAAAACTGTCTAAACAAATTAATGCCTATGAAGTAAATACTTGGCAAGATCTATGAGCAAGAGGAAAAATCATTATATCACCTTTTTCATCTCATATATTACTTAATCCAAAATGTTCTTGTTTGACATCTGCATTTCCTGTTTGGGTAATGTGTATGTGCTAAGTTCTGATGATGAGTTGTTTGTGCAGTTGCATTTCAGATAATCAAAATAAAAAAGTTCAGAGCTGCTCATCAAAGGCAACATTGTAATTAGTTACCATTAAAACCTCACTACTCTCACAGAAGGAAATACTGAGTTCTCACACCAATTCTAAATAAGTATGCATTTCAAATTAAGAAAATTATATGCTACGCTTAGATCTGTCTGGGTCCCAATCCTTGCCCTTCAGGGCCAAATCAGGGGATTTCAGAGTGCTGTCTTCTACCTCCTAGTCAAAACTGCCTGCTTGTGAATGTTTTTCTAACCCACAGACTCACTGAGCCCCACAACCTGGTGCCCTGAGCATGCTACTCAAGTTTCTCCATCCAGGGTAGTAGGGTAAGAAGTATCTGTAACAAGCTATGCTGAGGACCAGACAACACCTAATGGGGTAGGACTATCTAACAGCCCAAATTAAAATGCTCTAGTCATGGATGCCTTTTGTATTACATGCAGTACTGTGAGTCTGTAGTCAGTTTCTGGAAACCTTTGTCATAGTGTTCTGTGGGTTATTGTTTTCTTACCATCTGATGTTATCATTCCCATTAGTAATTACTTTATCCAACAACTAAGCCTGCACATAAGCACTGATACCAGGACTGTGTAACTGTTCTGTGTAACTGTCCCTGCTGTATATTTTTAAATAGCAAACAGATTTTAAACAATTAATGGAGAAGGAAGAAGAGGTGGCGGCTGGCACTGAATTCGCTACCACAGCAACCATCACAACATCCTATCTGTTAACTGCAGTGAAACTTATATGGGATCTGGATACACACGGGTGTCTATGTTTAGAAGCAAACTTCATAAATTAATATAGCAAGGATGCATTAATTATTTCCTTCTAATCTAGATAAGCTTTATTAAATTGATAGGCACTTCATGGTTTCAGGAGTTAATAGATGGTCAGTTAGAAAAATTATCTTGGCTACAAGTATATTTGCAATGCAGGTTTTATACTTTCTGTTTTCATGTTATTGATGGACTATCATGGTTCCAATTCATCCTTTTGAAACAGCATGAGACATTTGTCTTGTTTGGAGAACACTGATCCAAAAATAGTAGAGCCATCTATTATGATGACAAACTTTTTGAGGGCCCTCAAAAACTGGAATGCAAAAAGTTTCAGTTTTGAAAATTAATACCTCTATTATGTTATTTTTTTATATCAAGTAACACTGTGACTACTCTATTTGTATGAAGTCTCTAGGGTTAAAATATTCTTTAAAGAGATGTTTATTTTTGTACAGGCCTTTTGAGTTGTCTCCTATTGTATGTTAAAGTAGATGCTTGTGGAGGTCACAGAGAGTTCAGCTTTACAGAGTCACTCTTATTTTGTAGAACATGAATTTTCAGAGTTGTTAATGGGAACAAACAAAAATGACTCTACTAAAACTTTTTTAGAATGTTTCATTGGATGATTTGTCCAGAAAGGGGAAAAGTAACACAAAGATACAATTCTTGACGAAAATCAGACATGAGAGCATAGGCTCTATTTTCAGTAAGTGTATATTTTTAATGTTTCTGCCACAGGAACATAATTCTTGGGGTTTTGTGCTTGTTTCTTCCTCCTAAATGTACATACTTAGGAAAACATTAACTGACTTTTAGGTTTCTGATCAGCAGAGACTAATTAAAAATACACAGATCCTGCAACTGGACTCAGTCAGATGGAGTGTGCCCTTGCACAGCTAAGCCTTTGTGGAGTCCCAATCAGTCAGCAGGGCCAGCCTGCATATCAGAGTGAAAGAGTAATTCAGCCCCAAACCATAGTTTCAAGAAGATGCAGTGTTTGTGGAAGATACCATTCTGATAGCTGTGAAAAGAGAACTCCTTACCTTTTCCCAGGAGGCCAGCTTTAGCTGCAGCAAATCAAAATTTGCACTGGTGTAGTACTTCATTCATGCCTCTGAGATGCCCAGAGTCATTTATTGACCCACTTGGCAACTGGTTCTATCTGTTGCAACAGCCAGTTCTAATCTAGGAAGTGAGGCTGATGTTGAGAAGAGCTGTATGAAGTTAGACACCTGTCATGCACTTGCAGTGATCAGCATATTACACGAGGGCACAACAGCAGTGAACAGCAGAGGCATGTGGAGACGTGTCCAAGCCTAAACCACAGTTTTCTCTGCAGATGCTTTTAAGTATCACTGCTAGTACACATGTGTGTGCTTAGCATTAGACAATTTAAGACACTCAAAAAATTACAGAGTTCTTGGAAAGTCTGGGTGATTGCAGTGCTGCTTTGAAACTGGAAGAGTGCTTACTGGGATTTTAAAGGGAGACTGGTGGGAAATGATTTGTTCTGACGAGAAGAGGTTTGAAAAGAGAAGCTTTGCCAATTGATTTTTGAGACATTTTCTTGCAATGTAAATTGTATTTAGTATGAACCACATTTTTTTTTTCAGGAAGTCTAGACTAAGAAGAATGTTTGGGAACGAACGGAGCTGGTGTTTACCCTTCCCTCTTTCCATTCAATGCATCCAACGGGATCCAACGGGGTCCAACGGGGCAGACCAACCG
>NW_008597747.1:0-239 GCF_000691845.1 Merops nubicus | reverse complement strand
GGCGCACCCAGCCGGTGCGGAGACCCGCGTTAGCCAGTGCCGGGCCTGACAGAGCCCGCGGTGCGGGCCAGTGCCGGTTTAGCCGAGCGCCTAGGAGGCGGCAGATAACGACCCCTGGTTATTGGAACAGCTTGATGGCGGCTCGGCGTTTATTTGGACTGTTTCCAGAGACCCCGCGACTTCGGCAGCGCGCTGGGGCAGTTGTAATACTGAGCTGTGACACCGAGCCGCCCGTGCCC
>NW_008597746.1:614-1093 GCF_000691845.1 Merops nubicus | reverse complement strand
CCCCCACCCCAGAGCTGGGCTCCAGAGAAGCCCCTCGTTGCCCCTGCCCAGCCACCACCACCCCCGGGAGGGGTTTTCTTGAGGGGGGTGGGTGGATGGTGGTGAAGGGTCCCTCTTGCAGGACGATGGGCGGCAGCTCTTCAACCTGGCCGACTCCATCGAGGAGGGCACCATGCCCCCGGAGCTGGTGGACTGCATCCAGAAGCTGTGGAAGGACGCTGGGGTCCAGGCTTGCTTTGAGAGAGCTGCTGAGTACCAGCTCAACGACTCAGCTGCCTAGTGAGTGGGGCACCAGCCGGGCTCGCAGGGGGTGGGCACACGCCTGGGCAACCCCCCTGCTCCTCAGTGCCACCTCCCACCCAGCCTGGCACAATGAATCCCCGCCCTGAGCCCGGGAATGCTCCAAGGCTGCTGTTCTCCAACCCACTGGTGACATACTCCAACCCCCCAGTGCCATACTCCATCCCAATGGTGCCATC
>NW_008597746.1:0-283 GCF_000691845.1 Merops nubicus | reverse complement strand
CCTCCTCTCGCCTACCAGTGCCACCCTCCATCCCACCAATGCCATCCTCCATCCCATCAGTGCCATCCTCCATCCCACCAGTGCCATCCTCCATCCCACTGTGCCCGTTCTCCATCCCACTGGTGCCACCCCCTGTCCCTGTGGTGGCAGCGGGCTGCAGCCCCCCTCCCTGCCCCCCACCCCTCTCTCTGTCCCTTCAGCTCCCCCGGGGGATGGTGCTGCCTTGGATTCCCAGAGCTCAGCCCCCAACCATCCCCAAAAAGCCACCGGGGTGGGGGCTGGG
>NW_008597745.1:0-11478 GCF_000691845.1 Merops nubicus | reverse complement strand
GGGCTAGTAATTTAGCTATGCCACAATAAGCAAGGTGGCCTGACAGATTTTAGTCTCAGTCTAGAACAACTGGTTACATAATTTTATAGAATAAACCAGTCAGCCATCTACTGCACACCCCAAGGTGTTGATGCTGGGTTTAGCGTGTAATACAACTCTATTTACCCAACAGCTACAGTAACATTAATGCAAAGCATGACTAAGCATTGACAAGAGAGATTATAAAAAAAATTAAGGCAATACAGCCAAAGTCTTAAATCATATGACTGCCCCCAGTTTAGGAGATGAGCATGTCATAGTTCAGACTTCTCTAGGTATTATAACTTTTACATGAGGTACTGCCTTTCTTCTGGGGCTTTTTGAAGTTAATAGGTACTGCTTACAACTTCACTTTCAGCTCAACCTTTTTTCTTGAATTTGCTGTTATTTGGTTTCTGCACTTTATACTGTTCCAGCTCAGATTAGTAATCTCTGCCCATATAATTACTTCCAGCATCCTAATGTAATGGGTGGAGTTCATTACAGTACTACAGTAATTCATCCATGATTTTCTACCAGTTCCCAAGAGAGTTCCAAGTGCAGAAACGTCCTTCTTTAATAGTTTGTTTAAAATGCTTAAAATGTATTGCATGAAAGAAACAGTGCACAGGTTGAGAAAACTGCCAGTGTCACACTCTGTCAGGAAGGAGAGAGAAAGGGAGAGAGCGAGTGATGACCTGCTAGGCTAACTGAAAACCAAATAATTCTCCAGAACACTTTAAGAAATATATAAACTACATCTGAGGTCTCCTATTAAAAGGTTAGAGATTAAGAAGTGGGTTCAAAACCACCAAGTTTTTGAGACCTCCCTGAACAAACCCCACATTTCTTATTTCCTTTCAGTATCTGATGAGTTGAATGCTCAAATTTATCAAAACGCTGAAGGACATACTCCCTTTAGAACAAAGAATTAATCTACAAGAACAAAAATAACTAAAAATATTCCCACTCTTAAAAAAATAGAATTTCCTCATATTCATATCTTAATAGCCTATAAAAAGCAATAAAATGTTTAAACTCTGGAAAAATCAGAAAAGATCTGTTTTTCTGCTTTCCAAAGTCACACCCAGCATTATAGAATTTAGTAAGTTGAAGTCACCTGTCAAAACAACTTTCTTAGCCCATTTTTGTCAAATTCCTAGTAATAATCAAGACATGTCATTGTTCTTTCTTTCTCCAAGCCAGCCATTTTGGAATCTGTCAATGGCAGATGCTGTAGCCAACCTTCAGACCTAGATAAGCACTGTTAGTTATATGGATTTAACATACAACCTATTTAAAAGCAATGTGTTGAAAACATTCTTCCAAACCATTGGCTGCTAATGAAATATCAGCTCTTCCACATTAAGTTATATTATGTTGTGGTGTTACTTCTACTCTTCACGATGAAATTCAATGCTGAGAGATGAAGGATGATGCCAATCCCTTGCCCTTTAATCAAATCTGAATGCTTGAGTGTTTTATCTGGCTTCTATTTGCTAGTTTGGCCTTGAGCACAGTCCTGTTTAACTCCTATGTGGTTTCTCTAAAGTCTGACAGGATGTCTTGGCATGATTAAGGCTCCTATATGTGCTGAAGCATTACTGCAGCATTAGAAAATGTTTTGTCAACTGGGAATTAGAAAACCAGCTAAGATAAATAACTGTAATCCTGCACCTTCATTAAAACTGGATTCAAACTGTGATTATCAAAGAGGAGGAAATACGGGCTTTCAGCTAATGCCACAGCTATATGCTGAAGGCTTCAATTCCTGATACTTTCAAAGACATCTTGCTTGATCTGGAGCTGTGCCTCTTAGAGCCATGAGATTACAAGCACTTGATAATAAAGCACCTAGTCACATTTGCAAGGATTTCTCAAAAGGTCCTTGCACATCACTGACTTCCAAAATTTTGTAAACATGAAAGCTAACATTTTTTAAAACTTCAGTGCATATATATCTGAACCTCCAGAAGCCTGTGTACCTCAGGAACATCGAAAATTGCATGTGTTTTCACCAGTTTTCAGCTGTAAATTTGGGATAGCGTTACCAAATCTACTTCACTGCAGTGTTCAGAAGATAATTTTACCTGAGAGCCACCCTGATGACCAGGGTGACTTACCATCTTACGGTCCTAAGACACAACTGCTCCATACAGACATCCTCTAGCAAAAGTGTACAAAAGTTCTCAGTACAAAGCAATTAGTCTTTTTCATTATTCTGTCTGAGAAACTTCAGGCACTACTTTTGTGAGATTTGCTGTAAAGTGAATCTGAAAAGGCTCAGAATTTTTTTCTTTTTAATCTAACCATCTCCTTTTTTATTTCAGGTACAAAGGCAGAAAGATCAAACACATTACTAACAAAGCATACTTCTCCCTCACAACCCCTTTCCCAGCATCCCCACCAGTGGAGATCCTGAATTAACTGCTTTGATAGAAGTGTAAATCCATCAGCCCATAAAGAAAATTGCTCAAACACAATTATTTACTGTACTGTTCACAAAATATTAGCTTGTTTCAGAAACTCATATATGCCAGAGGAAACTTTAGGTAAAGGAGATCCCATGCACCCCATGACAGAAACAGCACTTCACTGCAGCATCACAGTAACACAACTGCCATGAAGGTAGTAGTCAAAGACCAGTGAATGAAATGGGGAAAGAGAACGATAATATCCCAAAACAGCTGAAAGACTTATCAAAGACACCTGAGCCAATGGTGTGGATTGACTGAAAAAGTAGCTATCTAAACAAAGGTCAAAAGGCACTTTCAGTTTTGGACTTTTCTTTGTCAAATAACTGAAGGAAGAATAAGGACACAGATATTGAATGAAGGCAAAATGGCAACTTCAAAGAGAAAAGTCTAATCTTTACTGAATTTTGGTTTAAAATTATAAAAGTGAAAACCTCATTAACTTTTCTCTGTTGGGAAAGTAGATACCATTATTTTATATGCCCAAATATCATTGTGTTTTCCAAAGAAAAGAACAGGTAGTTTCTCTCTCTTTATCAACATTAGTGACGAGAAGTAGCATAAGATGTAGCAGAGTCTGATTAATATTTATTGGTTTTATTGCAACATAATCGGGGGAAAAAAAATAATTGTTATAAATTTAATACACGTGACTGAAACACTGAAAGGAAAACCAGCATTCTCCTAAAAGCATCTGGTTTTATTTTTTCAAGAGGAATCTGCAGTTCTGCAGTAAAAGCAACTTTATCAGCATGTTCCCCTTTTCTATTTTGTACCCAAGGCACAGTACACAAAACTAAATTCAACTTTTAATTCCACGTAAAAAGTACAGTTTTCACTCTCAATTTCTTTCAATGGTCAGAATTCAATCAGTAGAAGGTGAAACCTGGATGTAGATTTTAGTTTGTGCTTATTCTAGATCCCAGCATAAAACCCACATCCAGGCAAGATTCTGAAACTCCTGGATAATCTCCTTTCTTGAATGCAGGAACGTCTATTTATTATGTTGAGACACAAGAGCTTTTTGGTATACTGAATAACTTCTGAAGATATTACAGAAGTTTATACACCAAAGTGCCAATACCTGAAAACTCTTGAGTAAAAGAGATGAGCTAGGTAACTTTTTCTATAGCTTGGAGAATGCTATTTTCCAGAACTGGGAGTCCTTTAGCTTTAGCACAACTTCTGTTAGCAGGACAAAAAGCAAACACCATTGTGAGTTTTCCCAATTATAAGGCCTAATTGTGATTTCATAGCAAGATAAAGCAAGAATAAGGTTCTTCTGCGTTTGCAAACATTAAAAAATGGCATGTATAGATTCAGAGAAGTTTCTATAGAGCTTTCACTCACTGATAACTGTATTATCTATCTTACACTGATGACTTGATCTCTGTATTACATTAGTGACTGCTTTGTAAGTGTATAATTTTATGATTTCATACTTTTAAAAAGTCTTATTAAAACATAGTTATTTAAAACATAATCAAGCACGAGTCTGGATTTGTTTCTGATTTGAAAAGCTAGTATCTCTCTTGGTAAGCATACTGTGTTGTTTTAATTTTGTTAACTGTATTTCAATACCTATTGTTAACAGTACCTTGCAGGCTATAAATATTCAAGAGATTTTCTCATGCTGAGCAATTTCAGTTAATCTGTCTCTCACATCATAATCAGAGAAATGGTTTGCATTTTTGACACGAAATGGACAGAGTCCCAGAAATTCATTGCTTGCCAGAATTTAAACTTCCCACTGTTCAAAGAATTTACTACCAGTGCTATAATCAGGCTGCAATAAATGCTACTTTAAATTAGATATGCTTTATTTTGCCAAGATTTTTGCATCGCTAGGCACCCTCTTGGAGTTCTGCTGGTAGTATTAACTGGAGCACATAGTTTTTCTCTTATTAATGTACCTATTCAACAGAAACTGTATTTCCACAGAAACTGTATTTCCACAGCTTCCAAACACTGAAATCTCCTAAGGCTTGTAGGCTTAGGTCCCACAGAGCCTCATACTGATGCAACTGATAGAATTTCGTTTCCAGATGGTGAGAGATTTTTCCAGGGCAGCCATATCCACAGACAGCACTCCACAGCCCACTCATCTAGATCTAAGGACAAAAATCATATCCAAGTAACGGACTGACCTGTTTCTGGAAGTGCTAACACACCATTTCAGAAGGTATCCTCTGTACATTGTGTGATTTTCCCAGTATGTAAAGTCACAAATGTGCTACTAATCTGGCACAAAAATATTTTATTAGATTCTAAGTAGATGAAAGCACATGTTTTAGTTCAGTTGATGACAGTTAATGTAAAAAAATGCATTTTCAATGTTTTCACTCTTCCATGTTGTCAAAGGATAACCAATTTTGTTCTTACTGTTTCCACAATATGTTTCTCTGGATACAGGATTCATTCTTTACTAGGAAGTTTCCTGAACTTAGAAAAAGCTGAAGACATTCTCAGAGTTACTTCATTTCCACAACAATTTTATATTAGATGATGGAACCAACATGGAACCAACACTTCTTTCTGTACACCAGGATTTCTGATAACAGGAGTGATTTCTGCTAAATATAGGCACTATAGATAAACTAAAGATAAACTTTTTAGTAATATTTGTTTCCCCTGTAAACTACTCTTGACTCAAATTAACATTTCAAAGAAAACATTTTTATATAGCACTTGTCAAAAACCTGGCATTTCTGTAGATGTAGCTCTTCATGTCTTCCCTTACTTTGTCAGTCAACCAGCTTATGTTGGGGTTGCAGAAAGGCATTAAACACTAGATGAGCATCACAATTTATGGAGATGGAATACTATGGTGAAAGCTACACCACCAAGAAAGTTTTTCCATCTTTTGAAACCTGTTTTCTGCCTGAAAAATGTTGTGAGCCTATACCGAGACAATTCTTGGTCTGTCATCTGCAGGTCTTTCACAGCCCCTGCCTACCACAGTGGGGGAGCACCTAAAGTAGAAGTGGTTTATTTCCATGTTAACCATTAGGACATAGAAGTCCAACTTTTTTTCTCAAAATATCAGGGTCTCAATATCATCAAAATGGCATGCAATATTCCTATTTATCTCTGAGATGGGAAATTGACTGGTTTTAGCCTGTTGCTACTCTGATTTTCCTTTTACTCAAGATACATACAGCATTCCAATGACTTTCTAAATTCATGCTACGAATGTGCATTGAGATCATTACAGCATTAAAATTAGTATCTATAGATTAAAAACTCAAAGTTATAAAATTTAATAAATACAAGATAAATACACCAGAGAACTGTATTCTTTGCTAGCATGAAAATTCATTACATGCTGTGGGACTTCGTGCAACCTACAGGACTAATCTCCTATACTTCCCAAATTTACATCGAAGTCAGTCTGCAGAGCACAGAAAGCATGACTTTACAAATGGTCTTTGCAATTAACACGAATAAAAGGTTAGCAGCACTGGGTATGCTTGTTTTAATTCAGATATAACAAAAATCAGTATAATTTTACAGAAATTTCTACTAAACTACATGTTAACTGAATATGGGTTTGAGGGGTTTTTAAAGTTGTAATTTGACTTTCCCTGGGTAATCCCTACATATCATAGTCTTCCCTATTAAAAAAGATGTTTAACTAAGACTAAGAAGTCACTGACTAAGAAGTCAGTGAATTCAACTGTAGAAAAATAGATGACTGTCCACCATCATATCTTTCAGACAGGGAGTCCTTAGTGAGCATCAGGAGACATAAATGCTTTTGTCATTTGCATGACATTTTGTTGTACAGCACCTAGCACAATATAGTCTCAATTACATATGTCCATAGAGATAGCACTATTGCTATTGATAATAAATATTCAGGCTTCTCATTCTTCACTCTCAAATGGGATCATTCAACATACTACACTTCACACTTTCCAGCTATTTTTTATATTGAACTATAGAATCATAGAATGTCTCAAGCTGGAAAAGACCCATAGAGGTCATTGAGTCCAACTCCCTGCTCCTCACAGGACTACCTAAAATCGAATCATATGCCTAAGAGCATCATCCAGATGGTCTCTGAACTCTGACAGGCTTGGTGTCATGACCACTTCACTGTGGCAGTTGACTAGCCACACTCCAGTTGAGAACTTTTCACTCTGTAAGGCCTCTTCACCCTCAAGGGAGTCCACAGCTCCTCCTAAGTTAGTATCATCAGCAAACTTACCTAATAGCCGTTCAGTTCCTGCATCCAGGTCATTTATAAAGATATTAAATAGCACTGGCCCTAAAATTGAGCCTTGCATATTATCATCAACTCTTTCTTGATTTTTCTATCCATTTATAGTTTCTTTTGCCATACTTCTGTCTAGGTTGCTTTCTTACTTTTGAGATTTTTTTTTTGTTTAAAGTATTTGTGACACATTTCCAAATTAAAGACCAAGTTATGTAAGACAGTTCTAGTTGCACAGAATTCTGCATCTTTGTGATAAAATTTCAAGGAAAAATACAATTAAATGGTCCAAAAAATGGTCATTATTCTACCCAAAGACCTGTTCTACTTAGAAATCCACTTGCATGGTAAGTATCCAGAGAAACCATTTTGCAGAAAATGAAGAAAACATAGTGAAGAGGTTTTAGCTCATGCTTCTGTGCCAAATAAGGATCAAATATATCTGACAAATATAGCTCTGAAAATGACCTGAAATATCATCAGCAATGGAAAATCCATAATATCCTCCAAGCAAGTAATGGATTCCAGTGTTTCACTGTCATTAACATTGGAAAGGGTTTTTTGTTGATTTCTTCCTTAACCTTCCTTCCTTCTTGCACTTTGAGCTCATTCTCACTCTCTTTGTCCTGGAAGCAAGAATAAGCAATTCTATTCCTATTAGCAAGCACCCTTCTAGTTATATAAATAAATGATTCACAGTGCTTTCCCAATTTTTTGTTTAAGATAAACATTCATAAGCCTTTCAATTTTTTTTCCACAGGTCACATTTGTTAGAGCACTGTTCTTTTCTGGATTCATCTGAATGCATCTATGACTCTCCTTAAGTTCCCAGATGTTTCTCTGGTGAGGACTCAGAGGTACTACTCCAAAAGCAATACTGTGACTTATTCATGTTTCTTTTGGTATGAATTAATACCCAATATTTCCATAAGGACATACATCCTGTACTTGTAACGTTCCTATGTCAATGTGTTAACTTGTCCTCTCTTAAATTTAATGTTTTTTTTTTTTCCTCTTATAATCTTTTTCTCCTACAGTTAATCACTTCTGAATGTAAATAAGAGCTTTTATTTTCACTAAAATCTGAAGAGCCTTGGATTCCTTATGGAACCACAATAAATAGATAACCTCATTTCTACAGTGAATTTGTGGTAACAGGTTCTCTAAACACTTGTTACTACTATCATTACTACCATTGTCACTACTGCAATATTTTCAATAATGACAGTGTTTTCCTAGGTTCCCTTTTAGCCTATTGTATTAACCAATGTCAAAGGTTGATGGAATTTACTGAATCTCCCTATCCAAACTTGCTATACTTTGTTTTGTCTCATTTTGTTCTCAATAAATCCATGTTAGTTATTAGTCTTTTCTTTGCTATTTTTCAAAAGCTCAGAATACTGGGAACTGAAGTAGCTTGTATGTCTGTACTTCCTGGATCTCTCCTCTCCCTGTTTCTATGTAAAAAATAACACTAGGCACTACACTTGCCATTTTTTAACACTCCTGTTTCATAGCTGTCCTCCATCATTTCTCCAAGATAACTTCCAGCCATTCTGAAATTGCTTCAGCCAAGTCACAAAGTATACTATTATGAAGTTTAGCAGACCAGACAATCTGAAGACAACCCCTTTATATAAATGCTTTCTCATCTGTTCCTTCTGCAGTTCAGGTTCTTTTGTTGTTGCTGTTAACTGCGTTAACCATCTACTCCTGACCTTTTTGTTATGACTAAATGCAACAAGGCTTGTATATCATTTAATGCTTTTCAGTTTGGGAAGAGAAAGGGTTTCCTTTTCCATTCAACTTCCTTTTATAGATAATGGATTTGCAGAACTTAAAATAAACTTCTTTTAAAATGCTTTCTTTTTACCCTTGATATGTCCTGCTACTTAACCTTATGCTGTGTCTTGACTTCCTAACTTTGTTACTACATATTCACACTAGACTTCTCTTCCATCAGACTGTCAACTAGATAATTAAGGTTACATTTTGTGTTCAGTCCTTTCTTGAAGTCAGTAAAGCTGCCAAGACTTGACCTTATTTACTCTACCTGTCTGTCCTGTGACAGATCTTCTGTAGGTACTTTTGCATCAGGCTTTCCTCCCATGTGACCTTAAATAACAATTCAGAGAGTTCATTGAGATGTGCTTTCTGGAAGTTTGCTTTCTTCCCTCTTCCCTTTCCAAGGACCAAAAAAAACTTATTCCAGTTTCACCCACTTTCTGTTCACAACCTCAGGCAGTTCTAGATTTGCTTGTCCTATCTCTCTACTTCTTGTCTATAACTCCTTTAGCAAAACAAAGCTTTCACAGATTTCTTTTGCAAAACAAAGATTTCACCCATCAGTTCCTGTATTTTATTGGACAGCCTGGGTTTTCACTTTGATCTGTTTAGATCTCTCATTGAGTACTAAATTTCTCACTTGATGCTTTCAACATTTGGGGTTGGGTTTCTTATCTGATGAAATATTTTTGTGTAAACAGACAGAAAACTTCACCTAGACTTCTACCTTTTATCTGCACCTTTTATCATAGACTTTGAACAAGTCTAAACTGTATATGTACCAAAATCCTCAGGGCAAGTATATTGCGTTCTTCACGCTCAAGATCACACTTTTTCTTTTCATGGACAAGTAATATTCTTGTATGTTAGCACTGCAATAATGAGTAATTCCATAAAACCTGTTTTACTAGATAAATGGTGTTCCTGATTGTGTATTAAGATTTACGGCTTCTCTTGTCCATAGTCCACATTGTTTCATTTATGTGCTGACAAGCAAAATATTAATTTCATTGTCTTTCATGAATGAACTAACTCAGTTTTGTCATCTTGTCTAGAAGACTGTTTATGGTCATCTGTGTTTATTCTTACATCCTGCTTCTTCATCTTCACTGAAAGGGCTTCCTCTATCTTTTTAGATAAATTTGTCCATGTCCAGTAGCCCACAAAACATCGCTGTGAAACATTTTATACTTAACTTTGGAAATTCTAAATATAGTCAAACATCTGAGTTCAAATTATATGTGGTCTGAGGGGTGTTCTTTTGTGGTTTTTTTTTTTTCTATTATTATTTTTTTAAACAAACCCAACTCTTCATCTTTCAAATGAACATAAGTGAATATTGAACTTTATTTCTTTATTCAGTTATGAGAAGCTGCCTCATAAGCTAGTTTATTTTTTACTAAAATTAGCTAAATCTGAGACCAATCTTCCTCTTTGATTGGATTATTCCATAGCTGCCTGTTTCAGGATTTGTTAACCCTCCTTTGAAGCAGCTTGCTAGTGAGATTGTTGGATATGGGGTACTAGACTAGCCAGGACCCTAACACAGCAATCTGCACAATTCTTTTCTGAGTGATGCTCCTAAGTCTGCTTCAAATTTTTTTCTTTTTCACTAGGGGACCAGCTGCTTCTCCTAGCAGTGGATCCCAGGCAAATTACTTATTGTACCTTCATCATTTTTCAGACAGGTGCCTGAAGAAGCCAAGTAGTGAGATGATGAGTACCTAAGTACTATTCTTTTGATACACAGACAAAAGGAAACCTCGCTATATCAAAGACTAGCAACTGTGCACCAGCACAGCTGATAGGACTTCTCATAGCTGATGTCTACCCAGATCCCAGTGACAGGCACATTATTAACCAGTAGAAGAAGAAACCAAGATTCTCACATGAAAAGTAGTTGAGGCTGCAGGAAACACAGATGAAAACATTAAGTACTGCTTTGGATTACCATAAATCACACAAAAGGCACATATCAAATCAAGCAATATCTCACAGCCTTGCAGAGTCCTTAAGACAGGAAAAAAGTCAACATCTGCATTACTGAGGTCATCAAAGTATTTAACAAAGATGACAGGGATGACAATGAAGAATAAAAACAAGAAGCAAACTACTTCAGAGAGCACTGGGTACTGTTAAGTTTCCATACACTGATTCAGATTATAAAATCTTAAGTCCTCTGACAGGGAAGTACGCTTTACTGTGGACATCGTCATACCTACACATTTAACTAAAATCCAAACGTATCAGTGCTGCCTGTAACAACTGAACACAATATAAGTAATCTCTTGGTGTATCCCTTTCTAGCTTATCTAGTATGAAGAAAACCAAACTTCTGCATTGCTACCTATAACTCTTGAATGCAGCCTGTTTTCTGAATTCCTCTTTTAACCTGATTTACACATTGTGTTAGGCCAAACACCACCTGCACAATAGGCTCAGTAGCTGTCAGATTCTAAAGCTGAAAAGTTTGCTTTTTCTCATAAAAGTTTTAAAGCCAGTTGATTCTCAAGAGCAAGCAGTAACAGATGTTACGGATGATAGGAAAAGAAGTCTTTGTCCAAGAGAGCACAGGAATAGCTCTGTGGCAAAATCCAGCTCATATGTGTACCATTAAAAATAGACTGAGTTTTAAGAGAGTGTTTTCAGAAGTCTGATGAGCTGTTTTATGTGTTGCTGTTCGTGCTTTATTCCTTCTCTCCAACCCAAGATATTGCCCCTAGAAGGCCTGTGAAAGAAAAGAAAGAAAAAAAATCTTTTCTTTGATAAAAAAAAAAAAACACTGAGCATTTTATCCTGTTCTTATGTATTATTAGTTGCACTGCTAACTGGTTTCTCTATTCAAAGAACAGGATGGTATCCAACTTACAGAAGCAGCAATGGCCAGCTAGAAAAGTGTAAACAAGGGTAGGCAGCATTTCCTGTAATGGACTTGATGGCAATTAATATCAGGTCTAAATCCTGTCACAGTTTAGGGTCAGGGCT
>NW_008597744.1:0-7323 GCF_000691845.1 Merops nubicus | reverse complement strand
CCCTAGGAGGCAGGAGTTGTGTTAGGAGAGCGAGTGAGAGGTGAAGCTGTTGTTTCCTAGTGTGGGTGGTAGGATTTTGTGGTGTTTATTGAAAAGAGAAGTAAACTAAAAATCGTGTAAGAATAGATGGTGATGTGAATTCAGAGGAAGAAAAAAACCCTGAGCTTCCATACATGGGATATGACAAAGTTCCTTCCCTAAGTTTTTCATGAACAGAAAGGTTTGTTTCAGTTATAGTTTAACACACATAAATTCATCTACAGAAAAAAATATAATTGTGCTTCTATTTTAAAGGAATAGATGATAGAAGCAGAATTATGAGACACTGACAGACTCTTTAAAAGCCAAAAGAACAGCAGAGGAGAGCAAGGCCCGAGGCAAAGCTACTAGAGCAGCCACTTGCCACAGGTTGGGAGAGAATTCTACCTTTTCAGCAGACAGCTGGAGGGACTGGATGGGCTCAGGAGAGCCAAAGAGCTGCAGCTCTTCCACGATGAACGTCTCCCCGTCGCAGTGGAAAGCTTTATGCAAATACCCAGCATCTGCAGCAAAGGAAATGTATTTCTAAAGATAAAACTTGTTTAAACAGAGCAAAACTGTTTAGTCTGATAATTCACATTGAAATGAGATAGAGCTTTAGAAGACAGTCCTAGGCACAGGGAATATTTGAGATTCTTCAAAGCAATTCTTATTTTTTCTCTCAATAAGAGAGAAGCAATGATTATTTTTCAAGGAGGAAAAAAAAAGACCTCAAACAATCCCTGAATTTGCAAATATCATTATGTCAAGTCTCCTTTGATCTGGAAAGTTTCTAAAGAGAGGCTTTTAATGTCCAACAAGGCAAACACATTTACTCAAACTGGGATGAAAATGTTAAACTAGCAAGACAGCTTCTGAATGCAAAACTTCAAACAGAACTGATGAACAATTCTGCTGGTTTGAAGTCTTGGGGAAAAAAAAAAAAACCAACAAAACAATTCTGGAATAAAAGGCATAAAAATGTATAGTATCTTTTCCTAAAATAAAAGCACTTACCTGTTCCTAGAAACATCACATCATACGTTTGTTTATCCAGCCCAGTGACTCTGTCCACGACAATCTTGGTGTAGTTGGAACCTCTCTTCAGCAGCAGGGGTCTGTTGCCCATTGGATTCACAGAATTATCCATCAGAGGGTGATCTCTAACAAACTGCAAAACTTTGTCAGGCAAGTCAGATGAAGTGTTATACCCCAAACTCCGGGCAAAATTATCAATGCACTAGAAACAAGAGCACAACAGACATGATTACCATTCCTTTCACCAAATAGATGGCAGAAGGTGTATTTCTTTCTAAACATTCAGTTATTTCTACTTATCTTCAAAAGAGAAAAATCATTATTCCCCTCACACTTTATGAACTGGCAGATAACCCCAGAAGTGAAAGCAAGGCAGCTTTTCTAGGAACCTCCCTGTGATGGAAGGAGAAAGGAGCTATCTGTGCTGTCTATAAACACTGTATTTACAGGGGGAAAACATAAACTCATGGTTTACTACCAAAAAAAGCTAATCCAGAAGCTGTTCTTTAGTTAGAACAAGTAAAATCCATATTTACAGCACCAGGACGTGGAACTGGCACCTCTCCCCTGTACACCATCCACTTCACAGGGAAATGTCCCACAGTTACTGGTCCTTTGTAGCTTCCTTTGGAGAAGACTTCCTGAATATCTTTCATGCTGTATGCACAAACAGCTGAGATCTCTAATCTTCCCCTTAGAAGAAAAAAAAAAACAACACAACAAAACCACACAGAAAATAAAAGCAGTTTTATTGGCTTTTCTGTTGAAATAAATACTGTCCAATAACCTGATTTCCACAGTGCACACTGCTGGACCTTTTTCAGGATTAGTCAAAAGATACCTAACACTAAAAATACTTCCCTGTTGTGGTTCTCATGATTCACTAAGAAGAGAATAAAACAAAGAAATTTATAAAAGATGGTATTAAGTATGTTTTTGTTAAAAATCAAGTAACCACCCTCAAATATATTGAAGCAACTTAAGAGCATAAGGCCCTTTCTACAACCTTTTTTTGTTGTGAACACAGAGATGAGCCCCAGTGTTATGATAATCAGCATTTTGCAACATTTTGACAGGCTTCTCCTCCTTTTGTCTCCACATTTCTGGCACAGACCACGAATTTTTCTTCTAATCCCTTTTAACTCCTCTTACCAAACCCCACAATTCTCTTTCTCTTTGCCTCCAACTGTAATGCTTTTCAAACTGATGACTGAAAACCCAGGGAGACTTTTAGAAGTGCCAGTCTGACACTGATGTGATCTCAGTCCTACCAAGTCTCAGCCTCTTCACCACACCCAAAGGAATAAAAAATTCTACAAATTCCTGTCTGAGGACACATTGAACCCAACCCAACCTGCCACGAGGAGAAATAAAACTCACACAAGCCTCAGTGGGTATGAACTGACAGGGAAATAGGTGGCAGCAGGTTAAGCTGCACAGTGCTGACTGTGCCACATTCTGGCAGTTCTGATGCTTTTATAAAACAGGAGAATTACCTACTCGTGGCTGCTTTGTCATTGGTATTTTAGACATGTGAAGTTTTGATACACTCTGTCTTGTTTTTCTTCATTAGTCAGAGCACTAAGAAAAACCCAGTTAAGCCTGAAATTTGTACAGTATTTGTTTGGAGTTCTGTTTTCATTTTCCCAGAACATTATAGCAGACAAGCAGGCCTTGACAGATACTTCTCTTGGAGCAGGAGTGTAATTCTGCACCTCAGAATGTCAGCCCTGTCCTTTAGTGTGATAAAGGCCAGCAGAATCCAGAGCATTGTGTATGCAATAATGTAATTTTACACAGAATTAGTTTTAATTGCCCTGCTATCTGACTAAAGAAAACATAACTCTAAAAACTTGGCTTAGGAGAAGCTTTTGGTTACTCTTTAATTGAAGGCTTTGGCCCAGGAACCAAAAACATTTTGTTTCAGATGATAAGGTTTGCTCAGTTGGATCAAGCTGTGAGGAAAACAAACGTGGTTGATTAAAACATGCAGCATCAGTAGCTGGTAGCTTGTTCTGGGTTAAAGCCAAAAGGCTGTGCTCAGGCTGCTCCTGAAGGGAGAACCCTCACTCAGCCTTCACAAGCTTGAGTAGCACTCGTAGCCTCAATCTCACCATTGCTGGGAGAAAATCCCATAAAATATGCTGTCCTGCCACTTTCTTCTCCTCAGGAAAAAGATGTCCTGGACAATATTGAAGTGGAAGCTGAGCTCTGGAAGGGAGCAGGAGAGGCGGGACTTTAGGAACGATGTCCATCTCCTCTGCAGGAGGCGTTTCCCACCAACATCACCCTGAGGGAAGGAGTGACAACGCTGCAGAAGGCACGAATAAAACCAGGGGGTTTAACCTAACAGCACCAACAGGCAGGAAAATAGAGCTGGCCTTTCAATACAAATCTCAGTTCTAAGGCAATGAATAAAAGGTTTAAATGTCGAATGCAGTCTGAACAGCTGGCTCTGTTCTAGCAGGAGGAAGAGGAAGCTGGTTCAGAAATAAAATGTATAGACAGAATTTTTTTTGGTAACCAGTGTAGGTATCATTCTTAACCACTCCACTGTGAAACTTCACCTGAGAGACACTAAACCAAATCTTTCTGCTACAAACACCAACCCTGCAGATACGGGCGATTCTGGACACCAGGGGCTTGTCATAGAATTCAAATTCAACAGCTGTTTCAGTGAAGAACACATAAATTTTATCATCATCTCCACGTGGATTAGATTCACTTTCGTGCACTATTTCCATGTTGACAAAGCTTGGTTCTGAAACACAAAAAATACACACAAGAATTTGAAGTTTATTGCAAGAAGAGCATAAATGCCAGATGTTATTTTAAAATCAAGTTTAATGACTTTTTTGTAGACTAGTGGACAAGGAAAGGGCTGAAAAGTTATTTATTAATCTATCAGGCATTAAGAGAAGGAACTGAACATTCTAGAGAGAATTCACACACCAAATGAAACTTGAAGAGACTGAAATATTAAAAAATCCTTTCTTACCATTTAGCCACCAGGTTGTGAACTCTGTTCTCACAGGATTTCTCATGCTGCGAAGTATTATAGGTTCTGTTCCCAAGAAATTATTTGAAGTAGCTGAATAAAATTCCCCATCTGGAAAGATTTGGAAGAAACAAACAAACAAAAAAGTATAAAGTGCTTATTTTTAAAATGCAAAGATGTATCCTAAGGAACAAATTGAGGCTGAGGTGTAAAAATAGAATTAAGGTAGCTAATAACTTAGAGGTGGAAAATCATTTCAGGTTGCACATCAGTCCAAACATACCAACAAAAACAGAGGCATACTTCAGAGTGGGTTCAAAGGGACACTTCCCTCTGCTCTCTTCAGCTCTTCCCTGCAAGCTCAGGTTTGTCCCGTGGATAATCTATGGCAAAGAACCATTTAAATAGAAAGGAAAATTGAGAAGTAGTTTTCTGCCCTTTGATATTTTTATTCTGTGCAATGGCTCAGGTATAACCTGCCTTCAGCCACTGTTACCATGTGGTCACAGGCTGGGTGATAGGCGTTGGTTCCACAAACATACAAGTCAGAGTCATTTATCTTGTGGATGAAGAGGATGTAGTTCTGGCACCTCATCTAAAACAGAAAATAAAAATACCAGTTACATAGATAGCACAGTGCACTGCAGCTGAAAATCTCCTGGCATTTAGCAGCAAGAAAACAAACCCAAGAGATTTAAATGAACTTGTTTTATTTTGTTTATTAAAATGAAGCTTGATACTGTAGCCACTTTTATTTTAGTTAATAACTTGGAGGGAGAAACAGAAGTTCCTACCTTGTCCTTCCCTCTGTGAATACAATCCTGTTGTCTTTCTTCTGTAGCAAACCAGTATTCCTAAAAGCCAAAAATACTTCTAAGGTGGTATGTTGCAGTATTTTTTTTTCCCCCCTCAAAATTATGTATTAAAAAAAAATGCTTAAATAAACCTAACTTTGAACCTACTGGGTAAATAGGCATTTTTTTTCTATGTATCTCCATAGCATACAAGGCATAATGAGTAACCTGAAGAGAAGTATTGCTTTGCTTAAAGAAAAAAGACTGTGATAGTTTCAAGGCTCGAAATAGCAACATTTTTATCTATTTAAAATCAGAATATTATGTGCAAATTAAGAAAACCACAAGCAGAGTACTTTTTTTTCAAGAAGGTATGAGGGAAAAGTCTTTAATTTACCCTGGCTACTTCTCTAGAAATATTATTCAAGTCAAGAGCAAATACTGTGTCTCTGCCTCCAACAAATAAGGTATTGGTTTCTTCATTCACAAGAAGGGTGGAAACATTGGACAATCCTTCTGTCATAAAAGTGTTTACATTTCCATCTGCAAAACACAAAAGACAAGTTATTTAAAAACATTTATCACCAGAATCACAGTGTCATGTAATAAAAAAATCCAGACTGAAAACAAATTGTAACAGATCAAAGCTAAAAGCTCACACACATTTCCAGGATGTTTCCTAAATAGTATGAAAGTATTTGAATAAACGCATGGATTTTCTTTTCCCAATTTATTACAGGAAAATAAACAACACTGTTATTATTACTGTCTAGAAGGCAGAACCTCCAGCTACAGCAATTACTGCTCAGGCATTCCTCACTGTCATTCGGATGAGTGCACCCACAACACTCGAGGTGCAACAGTCCAGAGCAGCCTTTCTGTGCCTAATAAAAAATAAACCCCCCAACACCTTGCTAGGTTTTGTTCTGCTTGTGAAATTACCATTTTCCACTTACTTGGGTATTTTACTGTTTTTCTGGGAATGCAGTTCCCAAGAGATGCTTTTGTCCCTTGTATTAATGGTAAAATCAGATAAAGGGCAATGGCAGTGCTCCCCATTTTCAGAGATTCAGCTAGAAATAAGTTCTTTCCAATTTTAATTCTTGGTCATTATACAACTACAGGCAGCAATTTCTTCATGGCTCTTCAAAATGTCCTGTGGAAGCCTTCCAAAGTACGTGTAGTCTTCAGATATTCTCTGAAACTTATCAAAACCTCTTACATTTCCCATTCAGATATCTACTTCCAGACGTCCTAAAATGAAAAGCAGTTTAAGTTCACTGTAATATTTGGTTGCTTTCATTTTTCAGGAGATGGAGACCCATGTCCTTTAACAACATTTTGTTGCTATTCCTTATATTTACACTAATCAGGAGTAGACACTACTCTGATGGCAATTCCAGGCTATTATTATTAGCTTCACATCAAGTCTGTGATTCTCATTTGCAAGCTGTGATGTTTCAGATTTTCTGCAGGGGATCCAAGTATTATTTCACAAACAGTAAGAACAAGAGGGAATGTTTTGCAGCAGTCAGCTATTTTAAGTATTTAAGCAAAGTCATAGCTAAAATTGCTTTATTTACAGTATTCCACCAGTTTTTCTATATATGCTATGTAAAAATTAGATATATATATGTATAGCAAAACAATTGTATGCTATGAAAAAAGAATCTGCATTTGATTAAGTTAATTAAAATCAGGCACTCTTATGCCTGGCATTTTGGCAGTCCATCTACATGGATATGCCCTCCAGCCAGTGATGAAAATTGAGCAAAATTAAAGCTAGGTAGTTCTCATCTGCAATTACAGGAACAGCAAAGGCAGATTCCAAATCTGCTTTCACAGACCAGGGAATCTTTTTTTTCAACAGCTGCAGGAACTGTTTGCAGGAGCCTAAACTGAGTGAAATAGTGCTTGGGTTAGAATAGTTTTAAATTAGTCAATCAGGTTGGGAACTTCAGAGAACTCTTTAAACTTGTGGACTGTAACCCAGGGTGGGAGTCTGCAGATGTTGCCCATGTGCCAAGACATCTCTTTGGCTGACAGCGCCAATCTCCTCAGAAGGGTGATAAAATATTTAATAAGACTTTTCCCATCATCTTCCTTTCATGGTTTCCAGGGAGCAGCTTTGTCCACAGCGCCTGGGAGGGCTGGTCCTGGCAGTAATGTCACCAGGAGTTCACCGCTCCCCTGACCCATCACATCTTTTAGGGACATGGTTTAGCGGTGACCTGGAAGTGCTGGGCTAACACTTAAAGACTTGATAATCCTAAAGGTCTTTTCCAACCAGAATAATTTTAGGATTGTATTAGTCTATCTTTGTTTTAGTGGATAAATCTTAATTCTGACCCCACAGCACCTCTGGCTTTAACCCCTTCCAGGACGGGCGCTTTTGGACTGCACGTGTAGTGCGGCAGAACAGACGCAGCCGAGGCCTGAGGGACAGGAGGTCCGCGACCACTCGTACCCCCCACC